>NC_081414.1:181192011-181404511 GCF_030272615.1 Cryptomeria japonica
GTTTAAATACTTTCAAACATTGAGTCATCATCAACATTGTGTCCTCTTGTCACGAAAAAACAGTCAAACAGTTAGATTTGGTCACAACAAAATAACTTCACAGATTGGAAAAAATTGTACAAATTTTGCAGAAACGCATCTGTGTCTGTCATAATAGCGTTTGTGTTGTCTAACCGCGTCTGTGAAGGGCAGAATCACGTCTGTGTCCCCAGAATCAACAGTGCATTTCATAAAAATCTCAGAAGCACGTCTATGTTGAATAGAACCACGTCTGTGTTAGGAAACCACGTCTGTGAAGTATACAAACGCGTCTGTGTTCAAAATTGCAAAAAAATTTACAGTCCAGCAAACAAACACATTCAATTTCGAAATTCTTGAGCTTCCTAGGTTGTTTCTCCAGGTTTCATTTAGCATTCAACCTATCTTTGGGTCTCACATAGTCCATCATTGCTTCATATCTCACTTTACATTTACAATTTTCTAAACTTGAGTCAAAAGGTCACTTGCTTGTCCTCACTATACTTTGTCAACACACTACATACAACAATACTTTGCTAAGTGGTCCCTTATCAAGGTTTCTTACCTTTGGATCTCATTTGGTCTTACTTAGAGTCAAGGTCAACTTACCTCATCAAGAGAAACTATCCTCTCTTTGGAAGCCACACCTACTCTACTACATACATACTTGGTCTTACACTTTGGACATTGCAAGTACACCTCAGATTCATTTACATTCCATCCAACTCTTGATCTTCCATACTTTTTCCATTTTCATCTAGTCTCACACATCTTGGTCAATACCTAGTTCATGGTTGAAACCCGTCTTCAAAAATCTAGGAGAGAAACTAAAGAGGCTCAAGAGTCCGCAAACATGAGTGTCTATGAGTATGACAATGATGTCTTTTTCAATACTGATCACACTATATTACCTGACATGGATGTCTATAGAAACATTCCAAATGTTGAGAACATGGACACTACAAACAACAATGATACACACAATGACAATATGGACAACTTTTCAGTACATTCAGCAGATGTGGAAGAATCCATTATGAATCCCCATTTCAATTGGTTGGTTGAGGAAATAATGAGGAGAGATAGACAATACTTCTTACAAATGATGGCACAAAGTGGAGCCAAGATACCTCATGATTTTGACATGTCTCAAATAATGGAAAATCGACCTTTGCAACAAACTCACTCCAACATGGATCAAAGAAGGCCTAATAGTGGAGGCAATAGAGGACCACATATGGTACCTGAATCACCATCGTCTTTGCTGCAAAAAACAGAGGTCCCACATACACATGGTCAAGCATATGATACTCACCTTCACAGACCATTATGGAAGTCTTATGTAGACAGATATGCTCAATCACATACCCAAGCTACGGATCAACCACCAAAGCAATTGGATATTCAAAGGCATGCTCAAAATTTGGACACAAGGAAACCCCGTGTCAAATTTGGGGGCAACACAATAGAACATGACATGTCTGTAGAGTATGGTATACATACACAAAATAGATATGGTTTTCCTCAACATGAATCTATACCAAGTGCTCCATATACACAGCATCACTATAGACCCCTCCCCCATATGAACATGTGTATGATCAATATCATCCATATATGCAACATGCTCCTCCTCCAATTGGTGCCTCAAGCATGGGGTATGGTCCAAGAAGTCGATCTCCACCTAAGAGCAATTTGGAGCAACAAATCAGGGACTTACAAAAGAAAATGGAGGACATAAATACACCGAAGCCAACATACACAATGAGAGACATATGTCCTTATCCATTCAACAAGGGCATTCCAATGCCTCCATTTCCTACACACTTTGTGACGCCTAAATTTGATAAGTATAGAGGAAAAGGGGATCCCAAGGCACACATAAGACAGTTTTTCACAACTTGCATTGAAGTAGCTTCAGAAGAGACATATTTGATGAGATTATTCCCACAAAGCTTAGGTGATCAAGCTATGGAATGGTTCTCCCAACTCCCACCTAGTATTAAGTCATGGGGTGACTTAGCAGAGGCATTTATTCAACATTTCTCCTACAATATAGAGACAGACATATCAGTCACTACTTTATGCAACACCAAGCAAAAAGAGGGAGAGTCTTTTGCATCATTTTTACAAAGATGGAGGAATATAGCTAGCAGATGCTCTTGTGAAATTCCACAAAAACAAATTGTAGAGATGTTCACACAAAACGTTAACAAAGACATTGGCTATGATCTAAGGAAAGCTTGTTTGTCCACCTTCAGGGATGTTATTGAAAAAGGCTTAGCAATAGAAAAGGTCCTAATTGAGCAAGGAGTCATTAAGATTTTTAAGGAGAACAAAGATGACTTTAAAGGAAAAGACAAGCCAAGATTTTGGAATAAAAACAAGAACACGGTCAATGATGGTGTTGTTGATGCCAATACAGTGTGACCCAAATTCATCCTTTCGGGATCAAGTTCTACAAACAATCAAGTGAATACTCAAACAACTTCTAGATCATGAAGGAAGTACACTCCATTGGGAGAACCACTTGAGTCAGTCTTCAAAATGTTAGTGGCAAACAAGGTAATCACAATTCCAGATTTTCCTCCATATGAACCAAAGGTTAAACCAAATTGGTGGAATGATGATGAGTATTGTGAATTTCATAAGAGCAAGGGTCATAAGACAGGAAATTGTCATCGACTGAAGAACATCGTGCAAGATCTCATTGATAGAGGTGACATTGAGATTGAGGGACACTCATCCAATTAAGAACATGAGATGTTTAAGGAGTCGTTCCCAAAGCATGACAAGGGAAAAGCTAAAGCCACAGATGATCAAACCAACTATACCAGAGCATCCTACAACTATGATTCAACCATCAAGCACATCTCGATGGACAATTATGTCTCTACTATTATCATCAAGGACAAAACTCCTGAGAGTACTACCCAGCGACCCAAGATTGTCCTAAAAGGTGTTGGATCTTCTTCCGAACCTACCTCTGGATTTCATGTTACAACTCGTCGAGGTAAAATCACCTTGCCAGGTGCTTCAAATAAAAACACTGCTTCTTCATCAACCAAACCTGAGTATGACCTTGTGGAACAGTTAGGGAAGACACCCGTGCTCATCTCCATACTTGAACTCTTGCGCATATCCCCCACTCATAAAGCTATTCTTGACAAAATCTTGAGAGACACTATTGTTCCTACTGATCTGAACGTGGACCAGTTTCAAGCCATGGTGGGATACCTTTCCATTTAACATTCCCTTACCTTCACAGAAGCCGATGACGCCTCCGTAAGTCAGCCACATAATGCACCACTACATGTTGAAGCTTTCATACATAAACATAGAATAAAGCAAGTCCTGATAGATGGAGGAGCTGGTCTAAACATTTGTACATTGAGCATAATTAAACAATTGGGATATTCTGATAAAGCTGTGAATTCAACAAATCAAATCACCATCAAGGCATATGATGATGAAGAACGTTCGTCCAAGGGCACAGTCACCTTACCTCTAAGAGTTGGGCCAGTTACAAAGGATGTGGTTTGTCAAGTCCTGGATCTAGATCTCACTTATAATATATTGCTAGGACGTCCTTGGATTCATGAAATGAGGGCAGTCCCATCGACATATCACCAATGCATTAAGTTTCCTCACAATGGAGTCGAAGTAACAGTTAACAGTGATCCTAATCCGTTCATATATTGCAATAACCTGAGATCACAAACGGAGACCATCATTCCCAGTAATTGTGAAGCTATTCCTTCTTCGGCATACATTGATCCTGAGTCATTGAAACCTTTGACATCAAAGCAAGGTGAGGTTAAAGGCAAATTTCAGGACAAAGGCATGGGAGAATACACTTTAAATCAGACCATGTACTTACGACAAGTCATGAGTTCCCCAAAAGAATATGGAAGACCACATCCTAACAAGCAAGTATCCATCATGGTACTCAAATGGGACCCTACTACCTTTCAAAGATGGGGCGAACTGGAAGAAGAAGACTTATACAAAATGCTCTACAAAGACATTGAAGATGACACACAAGATCACATCAATATACCCTATGAGAAATATGGCAAAGGCTTCAAGATTCTACAAAAATTCGGGTATGATGGAAAAAGCCCTCTTGGGTTACGAAAGGAAGGCATTATTGAACCTTTACAACCTGAATTGACTTTCAAAAAGGAACACTCGAAGGGACTTGGTTTCTTGACTTCCAAGGTCCACACTAAAAAGACAGAGGAAGCCTTACAAATCAATGCTGCCAAAATTCAACAAGAGGATCGCTATTCCACAGACTCCAACGAATGGGAATGGGGTTCAGACAAATCCTCCAATGACTACGAGCTCACCGAGACATTCAGAGAGCCAGATGAACCCATAGAAGAAGAGGAATTTTATAAAAAGTTCAGAGTTGGTCAAGAAACAACCCATGAGGATTCCACACAGTCTTTGTCTCAAGGTTCTAGGTTGAAATCACATAGGATGAGAACACCTGTCCCAGAATGCGCTACTAGTGATGACAATTTGGATTCGCTCGTGATCAAGACTAATGAGGAGAGTGTCATTGATGACCTCGATAATTACCTTGACATACCTGAATATAACTGCATCTTCACTCTTAGCCCCGCTAACTTCGAAGACATTAAAGGCCTTCTCCTTGTTCACCATCAACTCATTGACTGGGATCATGAAGGACCAACGCAATTTGACACATTCCAAAATGATGAAGCTGTTATTGACTATCTTGGCATACGAGATTATCTTCCCCCTAGGGACCATAAAGCAGGATACACTATAGAACTCAACAACATGGCATATTTTGGTGAGGGTGTCGGACCTTCCAGTCGCAAAAATGTGAAAATAAGAACAAACCAAGGGTCTTATGGCGAAAACCACACTGTGGCGTTATCTGACCCCAAAAAAGTAAAAAGAAAGGACGTATCTGAGGGCGAAAACTTCTCTGAGGCACCCGAAGATGGAAGGCTCGACATTCTCCCAGCATCATATGAGGAAAAGTCATCCATGTTGGTAGAAGAGACAATCAAAACAAACATTGGTACAGAAGAGGTTCCACACAACATATTCCTAGCTAAATCGTTGACAGAGTCAGAAAGGTCAAAATTCATAAGCTTCTTCAAAGAACGACAAATCAACTTTGCATGGTCATACGCTGATATGCCTGGATTAGATCTGGATTTGGTAATGCATCATTTGACAGTCAAATCGGGGGCAAAGCTAGTGAAACAGAAATTAAGAAAAATGCATCCACAAGTGGCATTACTAGTCAAAGTAGAACTTGAGAAATTATTGGATGTCGGATTCATACGCCCAATTGATTATCCTGAATGGATCTCCAATTTAGTGCCTGTCAGTAAACCAGATCGCAGCATCAGAATATGTACAGATTTTAGAGATATCAACAAAGCTTGTCCAAAGGATGACTTCCCATTACCAAATATTGACTTGATTGTTGATCTCGCAGCAGGTCATGAAATGTTATCATTGATGGATGAATTTTCTGGTTATAATCAAATAAGGATCGCACCCGATGATCAACATAAAACATCATTCACTTGTCCTTGGGGAACTTTCTGCTGGAATGTCATGCCCTTCGAGCTAAAAAATGCAGGTGCTACATATCAAAGAGCCATGACTACTATCTTTCATGATCTCATACACGTAACTGTGGAAGATTATGTCGACGACCTCTTGGGCAAATCAATAGACAGAAATACACATTTGGACATACTGTCAGTTGTCTTTGATTGGTTGGAAAAATACAAAGTAAGATTAAACCCCAAGAAATGTGTCTTTGGAGTAACCTTCGGGAAACTCCTAGGATTCATTGTATCCAAAAGAGGAATCGAAGCTGATCTAGCAAAAGTCAAGGCCATCTTGGAAATGCCACCACCAAGAAATATCAGTCAACTTCAATCCTTACAAGGCAGACTCCAGTCCATATGAAGATTCATAGCGCAACTTGCAGATAAGTGTAATCCTTTTCAGCACCTACTACATAAAAATATCAAATTCAAATGGGATGATAATTGTCAACAGGCTTTCCAGACGCTCAAAGATTATCTTTTGAATCCACCTATTCTAATGCCACCAGTTCTAGATCAGCCTTTGTTACTATACATATCAGCTACTCCAACAGCACTGGGGGCACTCTTAGCACAACAAATTGCTGAGGGCAAGGAAAAGGCAGTATACTATATCAGTCGCACATTGGTGGGATATGAGCTAAACTACACACCAATTGAGCGTGCATGTCTCGTCGTGGTCTTTGCTACACAGAAATTATGACATTATATGCTCACTCATAAGACTAAGTTGATTGCAAGGATAGATTCGTTGAAATACCTTCTCAATAAAGCAACACTTACTGGGCGACTAGCCAAATGGGTAATGATCCTGAGTGAATTTGACATCGAGTATGTGGACAGAAAAGCAATAAAAGGACAAGCCATCACAGATCAATCAGCAGATGCCCCCATGATTGATGATGTTCCTTTAAGTTCAAAATTTCCAGATGAATCCATTTTAACAATATCACATGCAAAGCCATGGCAACTATACTTTGATGGCTCATACACAAAACATGGGGCAGGAGCTGGGATCCTCTTTATAACTCCTCAAGGGGATTCTATACCAAAATCATACCACTTATCATTTCCTTGCACTAACAATATAGCGGAATATGAGGCATTAACAACTGGATTATGGATTGCAGTTCAGTGGAAGATCCAGGAACTTCGTGTTTTTGGGGATTCTCAACTTGTCATCTGTCAAGCAACTAATGATTACCAAACAAAAGATGAAAAATTAATGCCTTACAAACAAATGGTGGATGACCTGAAACAACACTTCATAAAGATAGATTTTGAGCAGATACCAAGAGAGCAGAATCATGCCGCAGATGCCATGGCTACAATTGCTTCATTGATCGATCTACCTCCAAATGAGACCTGCTATGAGTTGTTGGTGGATAACCTTTTGGTTTCTTCATATGAGATCACTCCTACTGAGATGATATGTGTTGTCGGTCCCGAGTCCCAATTATATGGTTCCATCTTCACATACCTTCGTGACAATACCCTTCCTCCTAATTTATCAAATAACCAACATCGCACCTTCATTCGCCAATCCTCTTGATATGTCATTTTAGCTAATATCCTATACCGATGAGGTTTAGATGGCACTCTTCTTAGATGTTTAGAAAGCGACGAAGCTCAAATTGCGTTACATGAAGTGCATGAAGGGATATGTGGTCCACATGCTAGTGGTCCTACCTTGGCCAAGAAACTCATTAGGACTGGATATTACTAGCCCAATATGGAAAAAGACTCATATCAATTTGTCAAGAAATGTAAGCAATGTCAAATTCATGGAGACCTCATACATGCGCCAGCACAAGAACTACAACCAATTGCGTCTCCTTGGCCCTTTTGTTAGTGGGGACTCGATCTCATAGGCAAGATTCACCACCCTTCTTCTAATGGTCATAAATTCATTATACTGCCACAGAGTATTTCGCAAAATGGATTGAAGTCGTGCCTCTCACACAAGTCACTGGAAAACAGATTGCTACATTTATCCTTAACAATATCATTTGTTGATACGGTATTCCTGTTTCTATTATCACTGATAACGGGCGTCCCTTCAAAAATCAGGATGTTCATGAACTATGTGACCACTTCTATATTTCCCATCATTTCTCCACACCATATTACCCCCAAGGTAATGGCCAAGCTGAGGCGTCTAATAAAACAATCCTTAAAATCCTTAAGAAGATAGTTGACGATGCTGGCTGTAATTGGCATATCCAACTTAATCCTGCACTTTGGGCCTATCGCACAAGTGTTCGCACACCTACAGGAGCTACACCCTATTCACTTATCTACGACACTGAAGCCATCTTGCCTATTGAGGTTGAGTTACCCTCTTTACGGGTCTCTTTGCAAAACATCATCGACGATGAAGATTATAGGGTCTCTCGCTTATAAGAACTTGAACTACTGGATGAACAGAGACAAACTGCTTTTAATCATCTCAAGGCTTACCAACAATGAATGAGTCACAGTTACAATCACAAGGTCAAGCCTCGAACATTTGAGGTCGGTGACTTGGTTCTCAGAGAAAATCCCAAGAATCAGCAAGACAGAGAGAAGAAGGGCAAGTTCGAACCAAACTGGCTTGGTCCTTACATCATTGCAGCAGCATATGGATCTGGGGCATATCAGCTCTCAACCACAAAAGGTGAACCTTTGGAGGATCCTATCAACAGCATGCACCTTCGCAGGTTCTACACATAGCTCTTCAGAATATCCTAATTCAAAAATACAAAAAAATCAAAAAAATTCAAAAATACAAAGAAAATAATAAAACAAAAAAAATCGTTACTTGGTGAAAACCTAGCAAACAGGCGCCTTGTGACACAGAAAACATTGAAAAATCGAAAAAATTAAACAAAAATAATTTCGTCCAACGGTGAAAACCACTTCGGTGGTGCCTTGGGCAAGTACCATGGTGAAAACTGGGTCACCAGTGCCATGTGTAGAGACATTGCTCCTCCCTCCTTCAGGATTCCATTTCATCCTTTCACTTTGCACACACTCACAACCTATTCGTTCATAATAAACTTACCCATTCCCATCATGGCTTGTTATTGATCTACCCAAGATTGGTTCGCCATTCATAATAAACCTCCTTTTTCACCTCCCTTTCCATCCATAATAAATCAACTCCTATCTGTGGCTAAGGCAAATCCTACGTCTAGTGATGGGTGTGGAACTGAGAACATCACATGTTTCGAGGAGTACAGTTTCTTCCAGCTTTCTTCAGTCTATCCGCGCACAATCCACAATAAAGCAACATTTGCATCACATATCTGCAATAAAGTTTCATCTTCTCCATAATAAAGTATCAGTTTCATGGATTCAGTTAGTTTCAAATGAGACACAGCAGCGACAATGGGCTTCAATAAATCAAATCTTTCAACAAACTCAGACAGCATATGGTTTCGTGCTATCTATCCTTTTTGTGAAAGTAAACATTGTGACCACAATCAAATAAGACTTATACAAGTGACAAGAGACACTAAACTTGAGGACTACAATGGATGTTGGTGTCGAGTCTTGGTTTTCTTTTGATTTCATCTTTTTTGGTGACATGTCTTTTAGCTTTTTTAGAATGTCTCTGACTAGAGATTCTATCTCCAGGATGTCTTTGACTAGAAAAGCGAGGATGGGGTATCGTCACCTATTTGTATTTGTTGTCTGTTGATTGTCTTTTAGTAATGCTATGACTTGTCCAAGGATATGAGGACACTGTGAGTTTAGTGTGAACTGGGGCATTCCTTGTTTGTGAATGTCTTATCTCCATGCAAACAGGTACAATGACTTTCTGGGTCAAACATATACCTTGATTGTCATAACCTATTTGCTATAATAAAGCTCAATGATGATAATGCACAAGAAGCTCTTTCACGTTCATATCTTCTATCTTTCATCCCCCTTTCTTGATTGACTTCCATCGTCCTTCTTGAGTCCACGTAGCCTGCTATCACATGACTGAGTATAATGACACACCAAAAATATTTGCATTTCATGTAGTTTGCACCTGCATTACCACATATAAGCATTTCATACATACATATAGATATCACAACTGCATCACATCCTGCACACAACACCTATTAGCACAATTTACATTTGCATTATCATATTCATCTGCATTACATACATTCACATTTGCATCATGCATACACATATAAAACATAAAAGAACAAAAAAATATATATACATTGCATTTCATTATGTACATCTTTGCATTCATGACATAAGCATCACATAAAAACATCTCATCACATAGGTACACAGGCATATAGCTGTCACAAAGATGAATCATCTCATATATATATAATCAAAAGTGTCATGATACAATGATGTGAAAATCATATGGCTACAATCACCCAAAGGTGTCTACATCATCATACAAAAAAAATGGTACAATACTGATACATAAGGAGCCCTCTAAGGCTATGATGAACTCCCTCCCTCGGAGCTGCCTGGCCTCGATGGAATCTAAACCTCCGAAGGACCCAACCCAGGATCATCCCTCCTGTCCCCTCTATTTGGTGGTGGTGGAGGACCCATGACCCCACCACTAGATTCCTGTCTCCTCCGACTCCCTCCCGTAGCTGTTGCTGTCTGCGATGGTCTATGGAAGCTCCTCGCCCGCTGATTCGCTGGCACTGCACCATAATAGAGATCCTGCCAGTAGGCAATCTCCTCCCCGACTCGCAGAACATAGGCATATCTGGCCCCTTTGTCCTCTGCTGCCTATCTCCCAACCCTCAATGCTGTCTCAACCTTTGTGTAGCGTTGAATGGCCTGATCCTGCTCCTGCTCAGTATCTCTGAGCCGCCTCTTGAGCCTATCCCTCTCCCTCTCCAAGTCCTGGATCTCATCTGTTTGTCCCTAGCAGATCTCCCTCAGCTCAATCAGCTCATCCTCCTCTGCATCTGCCCCCTGTGGCTCCCCCTGTACGGGTGCCTGCCCCTGTGCCTGTACCTATATTGGTGCCTGTACTAGTACCTGTCCCTATACCTGTCCCTGTCCTTGCACCTGTTTGGGACCCTGTGCTACTGGCACTTGTAGCGGCAATCTACCGTGACCTCTCACCACCTGAGCCTGCCTCTCCTCTACTCCCTCTCTCCGCGGTGCAACCCTCCTCTCTCCAACTGCCCCCCTCCTCCTCCGTCAGCCTCTGCCCCCATCAGCTCCATCATCATCACCATCATCCCCACCACCATCTCCCTCAAGTAACTCTCCTGGATCTGTCAGGCGTGGGAATGGATGCTTGGCCCAGTAGGCTGTATACTCGACATCCATGTCGGCATCCTCGATCTCTGGCCACATGTCCCACGGTAGGGGTACTATCTCTACTAGCTGTGTCACAGCATGATCATATGATAGTAAGGGTCCAAACTGCGCCTGATCCCTGACTGTCTGCGCATACATACCTGAGCCCCGTGGCATCCTCTGAATCCTGCCAAACTGCCTACAAACCCTGTCCACAAGCTGTCTCTCTAGTACATAGGGCATCTGCCCAATTAGGTACCTCCTCCGGAAGGTGTACAGAAGCTCTACCGCATCATCCTCCCACTCCTCGCATCCCAGATATGGCCTCCAAATGACCACATCAATGTCATCTATCACCCACCGCCAGTGCTCTAACCTGCCAATCCATGGCTGTGACGTGATCATATCATATAAGTGAACAAAACTGCGCCCGTGACCTCTACCCCTGAAATGTATCAGTCTCATCACTAGCAGATGCTCATAAGCCCACAGCTGCAACAATGTCACCCTACAGCCCAATCCCACTTATCCGTGGTATACAAACTGATGCAGCTCATAGTACAGGTGTGCCAGCACACACGGTCCCCAAGCATATCTGGTGTGCTGTGTCACCAGTGTCTCCAGTGCTCCTCCCCAGCCCACAACCAACCCCCGTGTCGCTCTATCTGGACACAAGAACCCATTGATCGCTCCTCCTATCACTGTTGGCAGCACCAATCCTGTAGCAGTCATAGTATCCCAAGCCACATGCCCAGCCCTCATCTCCAAACCAGGGTCCTAGGACACTCGTCTCAGGGCCTCCTTATCTCCATCTCGATCATACGGAATCAGCTCCCCGTCGATCGGAATCCTGAGTATCCTGTATACATCCTCAAGGGTGACTGTCATCTCACCCATCGACAAATGAAAAGTACATGTCTCAGAATGCCATCTCTCTGCCAGTGCAGTCAGCAATCCCATGTTCGCCCGAAACTCAGGCACATATAGAACATGTCTTAATCCCAAAGCCTCAATCGCTGCTCGGTCCCCAAGTGTCAACTCAGGTCGCAATCTCTGAGTCAATGGGAACCTCTCCCGTGACTCCAACATAGGCAAATACTCCTGCAGTCAAGCAAATCAATCATGTCAGTCATAGTGGCATTCACTGTTTATCACAAAATGCTACTATTTATCTAAATGCATATGGCATTCTATCCTAGTGACACTCCCTGTTCATCACAAAGTGTTGCTATCTATCTCAGTGACACTCACTGTTCATCACAAAGTGTTGCTTCTATCCTAGTGGTACTCCCTGTTCATCACAAAGTACTACGTGTTTTGCACTCCCTGTTCATCACAAAGTGCTTCTCACATTTGCACTCACTGTTCATCACAAAGTGCTGCTCATATTTCGGTACTCCCTGTTCATCACAAAGTACTCTATCTTGGTACTCACTGTTCATCACAAACTGCCTTGATCTATTCTAGTCTTCCCTAGAGGACCTGCTTGAGTGTATCCTCTCAGCAGTTTATCCAATCGATAGCGTATGTTCATCACAGAACTGTCGATTTGACCTAGAAGACGAAAATTCACATTTGTGGACATAAACGTGCTTTCCTGACATAAACGCGCTTAAAGACTGCACAGACGCATCTGAAAAACACGGACACGCCTGAAAGACACAGACGTGCCTGTGCTCTGCACAGACACGCCTCGGGCGACACAGACGTGCCTCCTTGGCACAGACGCCCCTACACTGCACAGACGTGGCCGCATTCGATGCAGACGCATTTCAAAACGCAGACGTGCCTAGCACCAACGCAAACGCGCCTAAGCATTTTTGGACATTTTTGGACCCTAACCTAAAGCGCATTTATTGCCCTATCTACCATGCATTAATGACAAAAATAAATGCATCGAAGTACGAGGAGGTTTTGTGGTACTTACCGACTCTCCTGCCTTTGCTGGCCTCTGGAATCGACGAATGCGGTCGAATCTGTGAACAAAAGCCATCGCTGTTGACTGTTACTGCTCTTTTCTTGCTCTGCACTCTGCTCTCATGGATGTGTGGATGACAATGAGGATGTCTTTTGCCCATGGTCTATCTTATAGCCTACCCTAGCTCTCGCCCTCGTTTCCCGAGTCAGTCTTCTTTATCCCGTGACTTTGTCACTTTATCCGATCAGTCCATTCTATCATGTCTTTCTTATCGAGAGATTGTTTGCAATCTTTTCAGACATTTCCATCCAATCTCTCGAGGGGGCATATCATTCCCATATTGGGGCAACTCTATATCAATTCATCTTATCTTCTTTGAAACAACGCGACAAGCTGCATTGTCTCAAAGAGGGGCAAAATGTAGACACCTAAAATTGTCATGTCTAATTAAATAAATATTTTATTTATTTAATTATCTAAGCCTAATTCTTCTATTAATTAAATAAATCTTTATTTATTTAATTAATTCATTTATCCTCTTCTAGCCTTATTTCTCATTTAAATAAATACATTTATTTATTTAAATTATCCTTTACCTAAATTAAATAAATATTTATTTATTTAATTATCCCACTTCTTCTATTAATTAAATAAATCTTTATTTATTTAATTAATTCATTAGCCTTTTCTACCCATGACACATGTCATTCATCTCTTAATTCATACACTACCTACCTCTTTCATTATTTTATTATTTCTTCTACCTACCCTCTAATCATAGCCGACCTCCTTTTACACCTCTCAATCTTATCCCTCCATTTCTTATAGTGTCTTCTATATAAGGAGATGCTTCCTTCATTATCAAACCCTAACTACTTGATCAATTGACTACACTACGATCCTACTTGCAACCACATTCCGTTCTTTGTTGAGCTCTTGTGCACATAAAATCTGAGAGCAATTATATCAAGCAAGATCAATGGAGATAGGAAGAATGGAGATCAAAACCCTATTGGACATGTAATGGTATAATCTTTGTGATTTCATTTGATTTGCATTGTCTTAGGTAATCTTCATATGTTATGGTGGATCTTTGTTGTTGTTAGGCTAGGGTTTGATGGTTGAATTCATTTAGCCTTTCAATTTTGTTATTATTGTTATCCATTTTCACCATAAACACATACAACTTAGGTTTATAAGTTTTGGGCAGACTCCTAATTACTTTTCTCACAACTTCATTTTCTTTCAAATCACCACCAATACATTTAATTACATTTACTATCTCATTCAATTGGTGTAGGTAGCCTTCATGATTTTCATGATTCTTGACCTTATCCAAAGTAAAAGGACCACCAGTAGGAGTAGTGTGACCAATCTTAATAATATCCCATATTCCAAGCAACAAAGAATTCAAATGATATTCCATATGTGCCTTCCAAGCAGAATAGTTTGTGCCATCAAACTTTGGTGCTTTTAAACTAACCTCTTGCACCATCCAAGACCTTTCTCAAGTGTTTAAGCTTATCTTAGAGGAACCTCACTTTGATACCAATTGTTGAACACACCACAGGACTAAGAGGGGGGTGAAACAGTCTAGAAATTAAATCAACTTGTCTTTAAACCCTTAAAATTCAAACCACAATTATATCATATTTGTCGTAATGAAACATCAAACTAGAAAGCACATTACATAAGAGAGCACCATTTTTACTTAGAAAACCCTAAGTAGGGAAAAACCGTAGCGACAATCACACTCACAATATAAATAATTGATTACAATGTTTTAGGTTCAAGGCCAAGCAAATTCACTGCTCCTGATTTGGATTTGCAAGACTAAGGTGCACAATGTTAGGGCAAGATACAATGGACTTGCAACACTGAGACGCACAATCTCAAGGCAAGATACATTAGACTTGCATTGTCGAAGCTTACTGCTCCAGGTCAAGATACAAATCTACACAAGCTACCAAAAGGACACACTATATGTCAGGAGGTAAAGGGAAATGATGAATTGAAATGAAAAAGGTCTCTTGATCATGAAATTACCCTTGAACCACCGTGTTAAGAGAACAATATCATGGCAAACACAACTCACACATTCACTGTATCAAAACTTTGTCACATCGAAAGATATGATCATCAAAGCTCGTCACAGATTGAAAATCATACTTCTACTTCTCCACATATGCTTGCACATAATTCAAAATCAATCCACATAAATCCATGCATCAATTCACATATCCACATATCTTTTTAAACTATGTTATTCATTTAAACCCTCGACTAGGTTGACCACATATAGAATATACATAAATTACACAAGGTTGACCATCAAGAGAAACTACACCAAATACGCTCCAACCTAAGAGATAAAGGGGACCCAAATACATCACGACAAGTCTTCCAAAGTTGATTCCAAATAACCGCACATAGAAACACATCCTCCAAAGTTGGCATCAAACATAATATATATATAAACAATAAAGCACATTAACCAGTCGGCCCAAAACATCACCCAATGTACATTACACAATGTAGATCTTTACACACCATGGTAAGACCCATAACAACACTCTAACTCAACCTCCAATATATGTCCAAAACAAAAGAGTATGATACAAATAAGATGAATCAACTAATTTGGCGAGAGACCAACACAACTGGCCACATTGAACACTAGAACAACATAACTTTACTTGTCGAGCAAACCAACAAATATAATCTAAAGTCAAACACTACACAAACTATATGAACATGTCCTCCAAGACACAACACATTAACTAACACTGTAGAGCAATGTGGAGCATTCTTCAAACTAGTCCTGATAAACAACCTCAGTGTTGATAAATTGCAATAACCAACTTCAACATCTGAGTAATTGAGGATTTGAAAATATGATAACGCAACATCCACATAACATAGACATTAAATCAAAACTACAAGATATCATCTTCAAAACTTACATGAATGCACGAAACATTTTTCCATAAAGACTTTAAATACTCTTTACTACATATTTAAGCTTTTACTAATATCACCTTTTGGAAACACCACATACCCACTCACCATCATCACTGATCAACATAATAACATCTAAACGCTTGTTTTTGGACCATACACCACAATCAACAAATAGATAGATAGCAATAACCACAACTGCATTGATGACAAATGAAAAAATGCAACTTCCTCTTCACCTCTATCACCAATCCACATAACATGAACTCGTCTTCACTTGGGACACCAATGACAACACAACTTATGTTTCCAACATAACTCCCCACCTCAAAATAAATCCTAAAATTAGCTACTTTGGACCATCTAACCATCATAAATGCTTTAATTAAGGGGGAGAGGAGAGGAGGGTGATAACCCCAAGATATTTGACAAAATAATGCACTCTGCCCATTTTTTATAATCTAGAAGAGACCATCCTTGACCATAGAATCTCCTTTTTTGATAATATTCTAACACATAAAGCCTCTTCCACCTAAATTTATCATTGGGGTTTTTGGATCGACCACCCATGTGGCTGATCCAAATACTTGCACCTTCTCTAATTGTAGACACTTAAATTTGACTGATCAATTTAATCAAATCAAATCTTCTAAGTAACTTGTTTTAGTTGAATAATTCATGCTATTCAATTAAAATTAAGTGTCCCTTTTGTCTAAACTAATTAATGAAGCCATGCCCCATTAGCCAATGAATTAATTAATTATCTTAATTAATTAACCCACCCCTTTTCTTCCAATCCCTTGAATTAATTAATTCCCCTCTCTTTCCAATCCCTTGAATTAATTAATCCAATTGATTAATTCCCCCTTTGCAATCCCTTAAATTAATTATTCCTTCTTTCCAATCCTTGAATTAATTAATAATTTATCCCCCCCTTTCATTCCCTTATTTGAATTTAATAATTCAAATATTCCATTTAATTCACATGTCTCCTAACTTTAACTACCCTTCTAACCTAAACTC
Organism: Cryptomeria japonica; assembly: GCF_030272615.1. Taxonomy (NCBI): domain Eukaryota; kingdom Viridiplantae; phylum Streptophyta; class Pinopsida; order Cupressales; family Cupressaceae; genus Cryptomeria; species Cryptomeria japonica. Next base: position 181,208,797 of record NC_081414.1, read on the forward strand.
GTGGCTTCTAACCAACCCTATCCTCATAACCAACCTTGTCCTCTCTAACCTCTCCCCTCACATGTGTGTGCACATTCCCTAATTTCCTAAATATTAGGAAATTGAAACTAATTTTAGGTGGCTTCCTCCAAAAATGGACATGTGTCCTTTTTGACATTTCTCCCTCTTGGGGACACTTGTCCTACTTTGTTGATAAGTGTGGAATCTCATTCCACATGGCATTCTTAAGATTGGACTTGTCCTCCGTAAGGACAAATATTGCATGTTAAAAATCCCTTCCTTTCCCTTCCTCTCCTATTTAATCCTCCCTCTTTTTCAAATAAATCCTCCACTTTTCATACAACCACATCGTTATAATACAATATTTCATCCACTCATAGCATCCATATCACCATCATGTCAAAATTTATCCATGTTATTGCAACCATACACCCATAATGCATTAATTCCATCCCATCCTCTCATCCATCTTTTCATGCTTTTGAATCTCATCCTCAAATCGCACATCATGGAGCAATATCGAGCAACTGCTACATCAATGAGCACACATCCAACCACGGGATAATCAAATCAAAGGAGTCAAATGAAGTTTACATCTTATTGTTTTATGTCAATTATGCTTCTTTTTCTTTCTTTCTAATATCTCGATCTTGAGGTTTTTGAGTTAATTGTGTTTGCTTGGTTGTTATCGTAGGCATTTCAATCACTTATATTCATGCACGATTTTCCTCACATTTTCTAGTACACCCGATGGGACCCAAACCCACATTTTCAAAATTTGGCATGTTTCCATTTTTAGCAGGTTCTCTAAATCTGGCAAGTTTCCATTTTTAGTAAGTTTCTAAGTCTGATAGGTTTCTATTTTTAGAAAGTTTTCTAAATCGGGCAAGTTTCCATTTTTTAGGTTTCTAAATATGGCACGTTTTTATTTTTAGTAGGTTTTCATTCTTAGCAAATTTCCATTTTTAACAAGTTTCTATGTCTGGCATGTTTCCATTTTTAGGAGGTTGTCATTTTTAGTAGGTTGCCATTTTTAGCAGGTTTCTAAATTTGGTAGCTTTCCATTTTTAGCAGGTTTCTAAATCTGGCAGATTTTTTCATTTTTAGTAGGTTTTCATTTTTAGTGAGTTTTCATTCTTAGCGGGTTTCCATTTTTAGCAAGTTTCTAAATTTGGTAGGTTTCCATTTTTGGCATGTTACCATTTTTAGTGGGTTTCTATTTTTAGAAAGTTCCTCTATTTTAAAAAATAAAAAATATTGATGTTGTAATTTTGATTTCTTCTATTAATGATTTGCCTGCAGCATGTGGCAAGGATCATATAGACATTTTAATTGGCCAAAGACTTACATTGAAACTACTAACGCATTTGATGTAGGATGTTGTCGAAGATGATACTTTCAAACTGAGTGTCTTTGATTTTTTATAATTAGACAATATTTGAATTTGGACATTAAAAGAGCTTTTGTCTTTTATGTTTGGGCACATTTGTGCGTGTGAGTGGTTCCACAGCTAACACACACTATCCTCTCCCCTTGGCCCTCGTGGTCTTGGGTGCACGAGAAAAGTGTCAGTGACACTCATCTTTTTCATTTTTTACGTAGAGGGTTTGTCCCCCCGAGAAGCCCACAAGGTCAGTGAGGTGAGAAATGAACCAAGTGGTAATGGGCTAAAGCCAAGTTACCTCTTAACCACTATATAAAATATGTGGGACGAAAGTCTTCACAACAAGTGCTAATTGCCTACCTACGTTGACTTCCCTAGTAGTTGTGTTCTATGGGAAGGAAGCCTCCCAAGGGAGAGAGCGTATATGGACACCCGAAAGAGAGTCCTGTACTAAAAAAAAATGTTTAGTTGCCAAAAAAAACTTCTACTTGTTGACTCAAGCATTGTGATAGGCACATGCCAAAGATACCCCTCATGTACCTCTCAATTTGAGATAAAAAATTTCTCAAGATCTTAGGATCTTTAGAAATTTGAAGCTTGGCATGCCCGAGAAGTGTGTGTCATGGAGTGGGGCTAGTGTTGCCAAGCTTCTATCTATCTTGTTGAATGTGGTATTCTGGGCTAAGGGATTCAAGAAGTATTGTCCCTTGACCAACCTAGGAAGTGAATTATTTCTTTTCATTGTTCGCACTTGCATGTTTGTCGTGTTTGGTGTCAAAAGAATCTTTGTCAAAAATCAATTCAAAATATAAAACATCTCACATCACTAGGTCCTGGTTTGGTCTTGTCCTTCAACAAATTGTCCTCTCATTCTAATGAGTTTGTGTTAGTTGTCTTATTATGTTGTCAAAATTACCTAAGTCAAGTGTCAAATCAATTCATCTTGGTCATCATTGCAAATCTTACATTATTATTATCGTCTACTAGGGTTTTTGACTTGCATGGTCACCTTTATCATCTCAATCTTCGATTTGTCACCTTGCTTGTCGTCTCCTAATTCTCATCATCATTGCCTTCTTCCTAGGTCATCAATCCAAACATCAAACCTCCAAAAATAAACATCAAACTTCATCCTCTTTCTAACTTCCTCAAAGTAATTCCCCATTCTAGTTTGAGCTTGTCATTCATCTCATTGTGAGCTTTAGTCTATTATCTTTTTTCATCTTTCATCTCTCCAACTCATCAACTAATTGTCATGTCACAATTTTATTATGATGATTTTGGTCGTCCTTCATTTTCTTCCACTTCATCCTATTCTGATACTGGTGAGGGTATGGTTGATCAAGACGAATATGAAATTAAAAACCTTGATGCCCTCACCCTTAGCACGCTTGCTCCAATTGTCAGATAACAAAATCAAATTGTTCATCCTAGCCACTCTACCATTCCTCCTTGCACATCCACTCATAATCCTTATCACACCTTTGATAAGGGAAATCAATTATGTCTTTCATCCACATCTCCCTCATATATTACATCCATGAATCCCCCATATGGAAAATCCATACTTCCATATTCTCCCATGGTCCTATCTCAACCTCCATCTTTTCCTCAAAACACTACCACTTACATCCCTAAACCAAATCCACCATCTAATTATTCCCAAATCCATTACAAAATCGATTATCCTAACCCCCCATCCTATCTCACTCCTCCATATAATCATAATTTGCTATCCTACCTCGATCCTCTATCCAATCCTAATCCCCCATCCTATCTCACTCCTCCATCGAATCCTAATCCTCCATCCAATCCTAATCCTCTTACCTCAATTCTCCATCTGATTCTAATCCTCCATCTTACCTCAAGTCTCCATCATATCTCACTCCTGCATTCAACCCTAATCCTCCATCTTACCTCTCTCCTCCATCCAATCCTAATACCACATCCTTTATCACTCCTCCATCCTATCTCAAGCCTCCATCCAATCCTATCTCACTCCATCTAATCCTAATCTGCCATCCTACCTCAATCCTCCATCTAATCCTTATATGCCATCATTTGTCACATAAGCTATGATTGGGGGCATGAATTACATAATGCCATTATCATCTATGCCCCCACTTGTCCAATCAGTGCCACAAATCATCAATGCCTCCCAATATCAACCTCAAGTGACATCGCAACCTGTTGTTTCACAACCACGATTCAATTATCTACAACACCGCCTTTGCCCATTATTGTGATGAACATTCATCAATCGGCAAGTGGTACCTGTAACAAGCCCCCATCCCACCTCAATCCCCTACCATCCACTTCATCCTATCTCAACCCACCATCCAATTCATCCTATCTCAATCCACCATCCACTTCATCCTACCTCAATCCCCTACCATCCACTTTGTCCTACCCCAATCCTCCACCATCCATTTCATCTTATCTCAATCCACCATCTTCCACTGCATTCGCATCTCAATCCACCATCTTCAACTCCATCGTATCTCAATCCACCACCCTCCATTAACTCCTCCACTTCTACAACTTCACTTCAACTCCCACACCTATCATTCCTCTCCCACTTCCTAACACCATTGAAAACCTCTCATCCATTGAGATCATCCAACCACGATCCCCATCACCTACTCCTACCATCATTCAAAATCAATCCAATGAACCTCCCATCCTTCCATCCACTACATCTACCCCATTCAATGAGCCTCCCATCCTTCCATCCACTCCATCAACCCTAGTTAATGAACCTTCCATCCACTCCATCTACCCCAGTCAATGAACCTACCCCAGTTGATAAACCTCTCACCCTTCCATCCTAGCTGAAGAACCTCTCAACCTTTCGTCTACTCCATCTACCTCAATTGAAGAACTTCTCATCCTTCCATCTAGTCCATCCACCCAAGTCTTTGAATCCTCCATCCATTCCATCTTAAGAGTCTACCCACTCACCCCTTGTCACACCATCCACACCAATCCCATCATTCTAAGATCTTGTTCTAGAGAATGTTGAAGAGTTTATCGATCCAAATCAAGACCCTACCATTCCACCTCCATAATTTAAAGATCCCTTATCATCCCTCCTTCCAAATCAATATTATACCATTCCATATCCTCCATTGCAAGAACCCTTATCGTCCCTTCATCCAAATCAAGATCCTACCATTCCATCTCCTCCATCTCACGAACCCTTATCATCCACTCTCCCAAGTAAAGATCCTCCCATCCCATTTTCTCCACCTCTTGATCCTCCATTTCCTCCTATCTAAACCATCCCATCACTGTCACTCTATCCCCTTGGTTCATTTACATTCTTCCATGACATTTCACTCGCAACAGAAGAACATCTCGTATACACCACCCATTCTCCTCCATCTAGTAGACTCACATCTTATTACTCAGAGAATAAGTATCATGTTATAGACAAGATGCAAAAAAAATGAACTATCAAGGTAAAGGCGTGGGCCTACATGAGCAAGGTACTTTGGAGCCCATCCATGTCAAAGCACATCTAGTATCTCATGGTCTTGGTTACATATCCCAAGGCACTGCATCGAAAAATATTGGTACAACTAATGCAAAATCCAAGTATGCTTCCATACACACCATCACATCGCCCCATCGTTCCTCCAAATTATATATCACCATCCCCCCTCCTCCATTATACAAAGCCCCAAAAACCATCCATCTTCCTCCTTCATACTCTAAATCCATTTTGAGTTCCAATATCCCAAAATCCACCAACATATATCACCCACATGCTAAATCCATGTTGGGCCCTTATATCTCACACCCCCATCATCTATCTTTCCCTACTCGTCCCTCCATACATAGATCCCATATCTCCATTACCCATCATAAACATCCTACTCCTTTAATTCCCAATCAGGATCAACAAAGGCACATATCCCCGCATTTCTTCTAACATCCCACATCCATCACTTCATCCATAATTACTCCATCTCCTACACCTTTGCACATTCCTTCCAAAGCTACTAGCAACAACTTGGATGCCAAATTACAAATGCATAAAGCTACACATCCACAACAATATAAAGGTGACCATGTCTACTCAAAAATACATGCTCCCACAAAGCAAAAACTGATACAAAAATGCAATTAATCCCAAAGACCACAAAGGCCCACCGAAGCAAAAGCAAAAATAATGTGGATCCCAAAGAAAAAAGAAGTAATGCATCTAGAAGAAAAACCTGCAATGACATCCAAAGTTGCTAGTCCACTAGCTAAACATTCTCTCCCTCCATCTCCCAAGTCTATTTTGGGTCCCTATGTCCCAAAGCTACCTATCATAATTCCTCCATCATACCCACATGTTACGTCCATTTCCCCTCCACTCATCCAACATCACCCACAACACGTGCCAATGTTGGTCTTGAAAAAATCCCCCCATAATACTCACTTTCCCTCATTCCATCCAAAAACTTGCCACTACCATATCCCTTACACCACATGCATCCCCCATCAAAATAATCTAATTCAAGCTTTTGCAAAATTCACTCATTCCTAACATAGTTGTACAAACATCAAGTGAAAATGGGCTCCTATTACCTTGATATGAAACTCGATGCTTGAGTCCTTTGTCCATATCCCTTATCACCTATCCTCTAAATCCATTTTTTTTATCCATCTATATCCACAAATTTCCTCCCAAAAATCCGAAAATTCAAAAAAAAAAAAGTAAAGAGAAAAATTTGTCCAATGGTGAAAACTTAGCAAATAGGCGCCTTAGATAAGTGTCATGATGAAAACTTGACAAATAGGCATCATGCATAATTCCACTCATCCTTTTTCCTCTCTACAATTGGGGTTAAGTTCTTCTAGCCATCTCCATCTACCTACCATACCCATCATATCCTATCCAGTTCACTTCCTCCATCTCCATCTACCCACCATACCCATCATATCCTATCCAGTTCACTTCCTCCATCCTCTCTTGGATCTTGATAAAAATAAAAGGCCCCCATGTATACATGCTTTGGACAACTCTTGGCCTCTTCCCTATTGCATTGTTCCTCCATTCGCCTTCCTATCCACCCATCCTTCCTCATTTCCATGTAATCCTTTCACATGCCTTCATAGTCCTTATCCACCCATCACCCTATCTTCCATCTACTCCCCTCAACTTCCTATCCCCCTGTCACTCATCTTATCATATCCATCCATCCACCAAAATTTATCTCCCAATTCCTCCATCTCTTCATCCATAACCCATCCATCCACAAATCTTTATCTCCCCATTCCTCCATCCCTTCATCCATAACCGGTTCCTCCATCTCTTGTCCCTCATCCTTTCATCTCCCAGCCACATCCATAATGCTTCCATCTCCAAATCCTTTTCATCCTATCCTTTGTTTAAGCAATCCTTCCCATCATATCATTCCATTGCTTCTTGCATCCCTTGTCATTGGTATCTATCTCTAGGCTACCCCCATGCTATCCAATGCATACATCTAATCAATCTATCCGCTCCTCACAGTCCACCATTGCAAGCAAATCCTATTCATCTTCCCCAACTATCTAAGGTCAAAACACTAATCAAATCATCCAATCACATCCTTGGTCTTGTTCCCAGCCTTTTTGCAAGCCTTGATCACAATCCAATCATCATCATCGGGATGCATCCTTCCCAATCCTTGTGTTGATTTGAGATTGTTGGAAATTGACACTCAATTGGTTGGCTTCACTATGTTGTCATTGATGGCAACATGGCAATTTATTCTGACTTCATATTTTGGGTTAATTGTGTACCGACAGGCACTTCACAGACACTACACCGACACCAGTACCGACGAGTTGAAAGGAATTTTTTGGTTACTGGCAATGCAGGCCAACATGGTTTAGAATCAGGTTATCGGTATTGGAGGTCGACATCTTTTGGATCCGACATCGGCAATTGTTTTTGATATTCATGTATTTATGTTATCTAGCCGACATGTATATTGATATTGTAATTATCTTTGTAAGCTGACATAAGGCATGATAAATTGTAAAGGGTATATAGGTAAGTTGGTTAGATCATTTTGAAATATGGAAGGGATAGGAGAGTATGTTAATGTAAATGTGATGTGAAACATATAAGAGAGATCATGTATGCAAGGATATTTTTGTAAAGGGTTTTTCCGGTATAGGGTTAAGGGTTTCAGACCAGAACAGATAGAGCACAACCGAAACTGTATTCAGGCATAAAAGATGCTATCTTAGCAATTCAATCACTTCTCCAGATTGTAGCATGGATTTCTATGTAGTCAATGAGGCTCCTTTTGTGATTGAGTGGTGTGCTCTAAGCTGTAAGCCTTCCTGCAAGTGCAGACCCCTATATTTTGTAATATCTCTTCATATGGCCAGTGAATTGATATTGTGGGTCACAAATCCCACTGTGGTTTTTCCTCTTTGAGGTTTTCCATGTATCATTATGTGTTTTATGGTATCCATTTATGTGATTGGCTTATTGGTTGCTTTACTTCTTTCAATTCTATATGTACCAGTATACCGGTTGGTGTATGCATGTTTTAATAAGGGTAAAATTGAATATTCTAGTAGAACACTAATTCACCCCCCCTCTTAGTGTTCTTGGATTCCAACAAAGATATATCATTCCCACATCAACAATACCCTATCCATCATTAATCTCTCATGGCTTTTTGGTGCAGTCGCCGGTTAGGAGGGACCTCAAAGAGATCAGTTTGGATCGGTCAGTAAGAACAAACACAACGGAAAAAAAAGGATACGAGGGAGACAATGCAAAACAAACTGAATTATATCATGGAAACTTATTACAATCAATTGGTAATAACTGGGTTACAAAAACCAACTCACAAGCCTTCTAAAACATGCTCAAAATACAGAACAGGTCACAATCAGAACCTCAAAACTAAAGATCTATCTTCTTTGTTCTATCTAAATCCCTCGATACATTCTATTTCTCTATTACAATGATTTATACAATCCAAGGGGATCCAGTCGGCCCATAAAGGGATCAAAACCTGAAGAACAAGACCTAATGTGTAAAACCAACAAGGTCGGCCTCCACTAAAGAAATTCCTCTGGAAAATCCAAAGGATGAAGTGAGAATCAAAGGAAAGGTCAACCACACTCCAAGGAACATAGAAATCAATGCTTAGGGATCCGCAAGATATGGGAGCGATCTGATAGATCAAAACTGCAAAATAGGTCCAGGCAATCAATAACAAAATAAGCAACCGGTAACAAAAAATTGTCACGGAAACTGGTAGTGATAACTTGCCAAAAAATGATCCAAATGCTCCACTGTTTGAGAATAAGGAAGATGATCAAGTCTTCAAGAAAAATCCAACTCCATAGGTTCTGGTGAGCCAAATATGGGAAATACAGAAAGAAATGTTGAAACTACAAAACATAAAGCAAAACAAAAAGAAATATTTTTGGTTGATGCAACATTGCCAAGAACAGGGATGCTCCTGCATCATACATCCGAGGTTGTTGAAAAAAGTGAGTCTCTCACTTTGTTGGGGTCAGAGGGAAACTAAGGCGGTCTACCTCTGCCTAAGAAATCCAAGATGAATCTTCAAATAATTTGCCTTTCCACTTCACAAGATACTCCTTATACTAACTGCTTCGGGTACTATGCCTAATCCTACTATCCAAAATGTCTTCAATTTGATCCGGTTCCTTCTGGGGTAATTGTTTCTCCAAATCTACTATACTATCTTGATTGAATTCTATTTCATGATACTGATGTCGATTAACAATATTGAATATAGGTGAAATACTCAAATCATCCAGTAACTCCACTTCATATGCATTTCCAGAACTGAATTTCCTCAAGATCTTACAAGGTCCAAACTTCTTCATTTGCAACTTGTTGTAGGTTCCAATTGGGAATCTCTCTTTTCTCAGATATACCATCACTTCATCGCCAACTTCAAATTCCTTACATCTTCTATTCTCATCTGCTTTCTCCTTATACTTCTTGTTCATGTCCTACAAATGTTGCTTAACTTGAATATGCAAGGCTTCCATGTGATTTGCAAAGTCCTTGCTTCTGAACTTCTCCAGTCTTCACTGCTGATATCTCTTGATTTTGGTATACCTCTAGATGTGCTCCAGTAACTATCTCGAAGGGTATTCTTCCAGTACTCGTGTTCACTAAATTATTATAGGCAGATTCTGCTTGTGCAAGAATCAAATCCCAACTTCCAATTTTGTCTTCAACTAAACATCTTAGTAAATTTCCCAAGCTCCGGTTAACTACCTCTATTTTTCCATCAGTTTGTGGGTGAAAAGTAGAACTAAATTCCAAATCTATCTTCATCTTCTTCCAAAGTGTTCTCCAAAAATAACCAACAAATTTAATATCTCTATCTGAAATTATGCTCTTAGGTAATCCATGCAATCTCACTTCTTTGAAAAATAGGTCTGCTACATGTAGTGCATCTAATGTCTTTCTACAAGGTATGAAATGAGTCATCTTTGAGAATATATCCACCACCACAAATATATAATCATTCCCTCTCTGTGTTTTAGGCAATCCAAGTATGAAATCCATGCTTATATCCTCCCAAGGTCTTACCAGTATTCTCAAAGGTTTATATAATCCCACATTCTGACTACTCCCTTTTGCAACTTGACAAATTCTATAATTCTGCACAAATTTCCTAACATCCTTGTGAATCTAGGGTCGGAAATAATACTCGCTCACCAATGCTATTGTCTTGTCAACACCAAAGCATCTGGCTAATCCTCCACTATGTTTCTCCTTTATCAAATTCTCCCTCATATAACTCCTAGGTATACACAACTGAACTCCTCTAAATAACATCCCATCCTAAATGAAATAATCCAACAACTTACTACTATCTTCCATAACCGGTTCTTTACATGCTTTCCAAGGTTCTGCAAAATTTGGGTCATCGTCATATAAGGTCTTCAACTTCTTAAATTCTAATACTGTCACTCTCATCTTTGTCAGCAATTTTCTTCTTCTACTTAATGCATCAACAACTTTGTTAGATTTCCCACTTCTATTCTTCAACGCAAAGGTGTAACTCTACAAAAATTCTACCCATCTCATATGTCTCCGATTTAACTTACTCTAACTATTCAAATACTGCAAGGCTTGATGATTCATATATAACACAAACTCCTTAGGTAATAGGTAATGTCTCCATTTCTTCAAGGCTTGAACTATGGCATAAAAATCCTAATCATACATTGAATATCTCCTCCGGGCATCATTCAACTTCTCATGGAAATAAGTTGTTGTTCTCCCTTCTTGACTTAAGACTACTCCAATTGTTTTTCCACTTGCATCACAATCAACTTGAAATACTTTGTTGAAATCCGATAAAGCCAACACAGACTACTTAGTCACTTTCTTCTTTAACAGTTCAAAAATTTTGTTTGCTCCTGTAGTCCACTTGAACTCCTTCTTATCCCCTCTCATTGTCTCAGTCATAGGGCTACAAACATAATTGAAATTTGTGATAAACTTTCGATAGAAACTAGCCAATCCATGAAATGATCTTACTTCTCCAATGTTTTCCGGCGTAGGCCATTCAATAATTGCTTTCACCTTCTCAGGGTCCATCTTCAGTCCATCAACAGATATTACAAATACCAAATAGACTAACTCTTCCTTCATGAAAGTGCACTTCTTTAGGTTTATCATCATCTTCTCTTCCCTCAACCTCTGCAAAACTTGTCTCAAATGCAACAAATGCTCATCTTTTGTCTCAATGTAAATCAAAATATCATCCAAATAAACAATAACAAACTTACCCAATAATTTCTTCAATACATCATTCATTAACCTCATGAAAGTACTCGATGCATTAGTTAACCCAAAAGGCATCACCAACCATTCATACAGTCCTTCATTTGTCTTAAATGTTGTCTTCCACTCATCTCCTTCTCTGATCCTAATATGATGATATCCACTCTTCAAATCTATCTTTGTCAAGTAATTGGCTCCACTCAAACAGTCCATTATGTCATCCATCCTAGGAAAAGGAAACCGACATTTCACTATGATCTTATTTATTGCTCTGGAATCAGTACACTCCTCCATTCTCCATTCTTCTTAGGTGCTAACACTGCTGGTATTCTATAGGGGCTCAGACTTTCTCTAATCAAACCTTTCTTCAACAACTCCTGCACTTGTCTATTAAATTCTTCATTCTTTGTCAGTGTCATTTGATGTGCAACTTTGTTAGGCAAACTAGCTTCGGAAATCAGGTCCATACAATGACCGATACTTATTACTGTGGAAAATCCATCAAACACATTATCTGAAATGATGTCTTCATACTCTGTCAGCAACTCCTTTATCTCTTCGGGTTGTCCTCCTTCATTCTCTGGATTCTCAGTCTTCTTAGGAACTAAGGCAAAACACACAATCTCATGTCTCATCCCATCCAGGAATTTCCTTCCATCTACAAAACAGATTCTAGCATTCGTACACACTCCACTCTTCAAAGGCTCCTCCAAGGGTAACAAGGTTTGCTTCATTCCATTTGCCACAATAGTGTATATGTTCTTCCTCCCATTATGTATTCCCTGCCTATCAAACTGCCAAGGTCTACCCAACAAAGGTGACAAATATCCATAGGCATAATAGCACACAAGACTTCATCATGATAATTCCCAATTTTCAATTTTACCAAACATTGCTCAATTACTAACAACTTATGTTCATCCCGAATCCATGCTATTTGATAAGGCTTTGGGTGTTTCAATATTTCCAAGTTTAACTTATTCACCATCTCCTCTGAAATAAGATTATCTAAACTACCACTATCAATAACAACTTTACAACACTTACCGGATACCTTACATCTAGTCTTGAACAAATTCCTCCTCTGCAAGGGCTCTTCATCTTCTCCAGTATGACACAAAACTCTCCTAATCATCAACAGTTCTCTATCTTCCGGTTTGTTAGTTGATCCGATGGGGTTTTCTTCCACCACTGCTGCTCTTTCAATATTCTCTTTCTTCTTACATTTGAATGCACGATGTCCTTCTCCTCCACACTTAAAGCAAGTTCCTCTAAACACTCTCTTATCTTGTCTTCTGTCATCTTTTCCAAAATTCTCATCCCCGTAGTCATCCGGTTCTCTCCTCCGATAGAAATTTATGTTATCCTTCTGGTATGAATTACCATCTTTGCTCAGTTCCTTGTCCTTGTTCTGATTTGTACAGGTACCTCTTTCTTTGGTATATCCCATTCCTCCTAGAAATCTTCCTCCAGTAAATATTCCACCTCTACCTCTCTGTCTCTGCTCATGTCCTTTATTCAGCTTTTCTTCTACTTTAAAGGTATACTGGTAAGCTTCCTCAACACTCTACAACTTCAAACTGAGTTCATCTTGTATAGACATTCACAAGCCATTCAAATATCTAGCAACTTGTTCAACTTCATCATCAACATGTCTGGATCTAAAATTCAACTTGTAAAATGCTTCGGTGTACTCCTTCACACTATATTCATTCTACTTCAAATTTTGCATCTTCCGGAACAGATTCACTTGATAATCAGCTGGCATAAACTTTGATTTTAACTTTGCAACCATTTGATCCCATGTTTTGATCTTCTCTTTGCCTCTCCTTTGTCTATCAACTTGCAAACGTTCCCACTAAAGAGATGCATGACCTTTTAACCAGGTACAGGCATACTTCATCTTCCTTTCCTCTGCGATGTTCTCAAAATCAAAATATTTCTCCATCTCCGAGAACCAATCCATCAATTCATCCAAGTCAAACTTCCCATCATATTCTGGAAGGATAAAATGTGGTTTAGTATTCACCCTACTTAAAAACCTCTCTTCATCTGGATCAATCGTCGGTGGGTTTACTTGTTCTATCGGGGCTTCTTCTCCTTCATCTTCACTTACATCTTCAATATGTGAGCCTCTTCTTTGTGCTATCTCAATGGCTTCCAATCAGGTTGCAATTCCTCACAACATTTCCATCACAACATGGTTTGCATTCCCACATGCTCCACCATTCCTATTTCCTCTTCGCTCCATGTTCACGCTAATCCTCTGCACATGCAGGTCGGATCCACAATCTTTGAAATGAAATCGGTCTGATACCACTTGGTGTCGTCACCGGTTAGGAGGGACCTCAAAGAGATCACTATGGACCGGTCAACAAGAGCAAACACAATGAAAAAATAAGGATATGATGGAGGCAATGCATAATAGATTGAATTATATCATGGAAATTGATTACAATCAACTGACAAATAACCAGGTTATAGAAACCGGCTCACGGGCCTGCTAAAACATGCTCAAAATACATAATAAGTCACAACCGGGACCTCAAAACTAAAGATCTATCTTCTATGTTTTGTCTAACTCCCTTGATACATTATATTTCTCTATTACAATGATTTATATGATTCAAGGAGATCTAGTCGGCTAAAAAGGGATCAAAACCCGAAGAACAAGACCTAACATGTGAAACCAACAAGGTCAACCTCCGCCAAAGAAATTCCTCTGGAAAATCCAAAGGATAAAGTGAGAATCAAAGGAAAGGTTGGCCATATGCCAAGGAACATCAGAATCAACGCTTAGGGCTCCGCAAGCTACGTAAGGGATCTAGTAGATCACAAATGCAAAATAGGTCCAGGCAACTGGTAATAGAACAAGCAACCAGTAACATAAACCTTTCACGAAAACCGATAGCAATAACTTGCTAGAAAATGATCCAAATGCTCCATGGTTTGGGAATAAGGAAGATGATCAAGTCTTCAAGCAAAATCCAACTCCATAGGTTCTGGTGAGCCAAATTTGGGAAATACAAAAAGAAATGTTGAAACTGCAAAACAGAAAGAAAAACAAAAAGAAATATTTTTGGTTGATGCAAGATTACCAAGAACCGAGGATGCTCCTGTGTCACTTTTCAACTTGATTGGGGCAATATCATGCTCGTCCCTAGGTCTTCCTTCATCATCCATAGATCTTGTATATATTGCATAGGTGTCCTTAGGTCTCATCCTTTGTGTCAATCATGTCCTTCAAGATCATATCCTATCAGCTGGTTCTTCAACAATCATCCTAAAACATCTTTGTCATTGTGATCATATCAGGTATCTTTTGTCATCCCATCATCACCAGTCTTTTATCCTGGTGTTGTTTCGGGATATATCATTCTCACATCAACAACACCCATCATTAGTCTGCGCATGATGTATCCTTCCTCAAATCAGGCATCATAAAATCCTCATCCAATCAGTTATCCTTTTGGCAAAAGATATTTGAGGCCCTTGTGTTGGCTCTGATTATTTTTTATCTTTGTTTATCTTTTTGAGCTCCTTTGTTTTGTTTCCTCTTTGTCACCGCAATCTTTTATATCATGGTGTGCTAGGAATAAAAAGGCTCAAGATGTGATCTTGTTGCTTTTGGTTTTTGCATGGTGTGTCTTTTGGATATGTTCCTTTGTTGTACCCTCATGAGGTCTCAGCTATCTCATGTTACATTAAGGCATATCTTCTACTTTTGGTTTTTCTAGCATTGTTTCCTGTAGGGTCTCTATAATTTTGTGTGGTGTTGGATTAGCTTCGCATGTCTTTTGCTTGTGGTTTATCCTACACTGTTTCCTGTAGGGTCTTTGTAACTCTGTGTAGTGCTGGATTAGCCTTGCGTATCTATTTATGTGTTAGTCCATGCATTGGCTGTGAAATTTCACCTTGGTTCCTTATACCCTAGTGACTTACATACATTGCTAAATCAAAATAAGTGCTCACTACATGACATCCCATTTTGCAGGTACTCGAGCTCCATGATGTTTTCATCTCCATCTCCATGACATTTTCATTTTCTCCCCTTTCCATTTGCTTCTTGACTTATGTCCACTAGGGCATTGTTTCTTTTGAGATGTCGCCCAACCCCCCCCCCCCCCCTCTTTTTTTTTTTTTCTATGTACCCTCTCGAGGAGACATCCCTAGCCATTCCTTGGTTTGCCAGGGGCATTTTTCTTGCCATTGTCTTCGCACTGACGCTATTCTAGCGCCACCACGAAGGGTCAAAATGTATACACTTAAATTTGACCGATAAATTTAATCAGATCAAATCTCCCAAGTTGTTTGTTTTAGTTGAACGATTCATGTTATTTAAATAAATTTAAGTATCCCTTTTGGCTAAATTAATTACTGAAGCCAAGCCCCATTAGCCAATTAATTAATTAAATGTCTTAATTAATTAACCCACCCCTTTTCTTCCAATCCCTTGAATTAATTAATCTAATTAATTAATTCCCCTCCCTTTCCAATCCCTTGAATGAATTAATTCTCACATTGGGATCCCTTGAATTAATTAATTCCCCCTTTTCAATCCCTTGAATTAATTAATCAAATTAATTAATTTCCCCTTTCCAATCCTTGAATTAATCAATCAAATTAATTAATCCCCCCCCTTTCATCCCCTTGTTTAAATTTAATACTTCAAATATTCCATTTAAGTCACATGTCTCCTAACTTTAACTACCCTTCTAACCTAACCTCATGGGTTCTAACCAACATCCTCCTAACCAACCTTATCCTCTCTAACCTCTCCCCTCACATGTGTGTGCACATTCCCTAATTTCCCAAATATTAGGAAATTGAAACCAATTTTTTGTGGCTTCCTCCCAAAATGGACATGTGTCCTTGAGGACACATGTCAAGCCCCTTTTGATGTTTCTCCCTCTTGGGGACACTTGTCCTCCTTTGTTGAGCCACACGTGTGGAATCTCATTCGACATGGCATTCTTAGGATTGCCACTTGTTCTCCTTAAGAACAAGTGTTGCATTTTCACAATCCCTTCCTCTCCCTTCCTCTCCTATTTAATCCACCTCTTTTTCAAGCAAATCCTCCACTTTTCATACAACCGTACCATTATAATGCAATATTTCATCCACTCTCAGCATATCCATATCACCATCATGCCAAAATTTATCCACGTTATTACAACCATACACCCATGATGCATCAATTCCATTCCATACCATCCTCTCATCCATCTTTTCATGATTTTGAATCTCATCCTCAAATCGCACATCATGGAGCAATATCGAGCAATTGCTATGTCAATGAGCACACATCCAACCATAGGATAATCAAATCAAGGGGTCAAATGAAGTTTGTATCTTATTGTTTTATGTCAATTATGCTTCTTTTGCTTTCTTTCCAACATCCCAATCTTGAGGTGTTTGAGTTAATTATGTTTTCTTGGTTGTTATTGTAGGCATTTCAATCACTTATATTTGCAAACGATTTCCCTCACACACTAATAATTTTTGACAACTAACACCTAGCTATTAAGAATTGTACTTAGCCTTGCAAGCTCAACCTCAACCAATAAGACTCACATTTATTAGATTCCAAGTAACTAGCTGTAGTGTCATAAAATTGCGACGTGAGCAATTTTTGATTGCATTAGGGTCCTCACACACACGAGTTCAAATCCTCTAGCCTGATCGGAGACCGGAGATTGCTCAGCTTGCGAAAATGGCTTCTTTATTGGCCTCTACATCACCTCGTCGGCACTCTACCTTGGAGAAAGGGGTAGGACAGGGGCATGGCGCCATTGTCCCCCCCTTGGATAGGGGTGTGGTGCCCCTATCCTTGCCCTATTTTGGGGCAGGACCCTTCCTAGGGTTGCATTGTTGGTTGTGCATCGGGCGGGAAACTCCCCCGATGTCGGCCCATGACGAAAATCAAATCCACTAACATGTATTTAAGGGGCATTCATCCTCTCATTTGTATAAGTTGAGGTTGGATAAGATTGGAGTGTGTTAATTTGCACAAGCAATCAAGCATTCAAGAGCATTGAGCATTCTCAAGTCTCCCTTCAAGGCTAGGTGTTGCATTCAAGTCAAGGATTCAACCATTGAAGAGGAGATTTATTTCAACTTTCAATTCCACACAAGCACTTCTATCAACGTTACTATCACAGCCTCCCTTGAGGTGATTTACAATTTAGTCTTTCATTTACATCTACTTGCAAGTACTTTCTTTCATTACTTGGTTAATTCCAAAACTGGGGTTTGACCTAAAGGCAAACCCCCAATCCCAACCCATTTTCCTCTCTTTTTTGCATGTAGGTTGCAAGTGCGCAACTGTACTTTCAGATTTGGGCTTCATTTGCAGAGGCGAAAAAACCCTTTTCGTTTCGTAGATTTTTCGAAAGACCATGTACATTACCGCCATAGTCTAGGCAACTTTTCCTCAAATTCGTAGGGCGAATTCGTCTCGACATTTTACTGCCAGATCCAGATGCATAGCTTCATCCCATATTTCAATCTCAATTTATAATCAGTTCCTTGTCACTTTTGCACTACATGGTTCAATCTATTTCCTTTCCATTTCAAACAAGGAAGAGGGGATCAACTTAGCATTCCCAGTTCATTCAGAATTTAATCTACCATTTTTGTGTGGAGAGATTGAGTCTAGTGAATTATCCTCTCCTATTTCTAATGTACCATGATGAAAAGTGCTTGAATGGTAATCGATAATGAAACTCTCATCTCTGTTTGAGGGAAAGGGTAGTTTCCTTCTTGATCTATCATTCACCATTTTCCCACCATTACATTTTGGTGAACCCGACATCATGCATGCTTTCCTTTGAACAACGTTGCATATTTTTCATTTACAAGTTTCAACTTTATGCAAACTTAGCAGTTAATTCATTAAAAACCCTAGTTTTTAAAATTAAAATTGAACTTGTGATTTGTAAAAATTGCTTGTGGTTATTTTAGATCTGAAAAATTGATTTGATTGCCAAATTCAATTTTCTCATTGTCTTGTTCAATTTGCAATTAAAATTTACAAAATTAAGAGGTTATTTGTTAAAACCCTAATTTTCAAAAATCATCTTGAACTTGTGCAAAAATTGGATTTTAATTTAATTTTCAGATTTCTGATTGTTCTCAGATTTGTCTTCAATCCTACAGTTCAAATTTTCAATTTCTCCCCCTTTTCCCAAAATTCAAATTTCAAAATTAAGTGGTTAGGTCATCAAACCCTAATTTTAAAAATTTATTGGATTCTATGTGAATTTCAAATCAATTTCATTTACATTCAAATTTCTAAACATTTTCCAAGGTGTCCCTATCCATTAGGTTGACTCTTTTCAAAATTGCAATTCAATTCCTCTTTTTCTTCAAAACCCTAATAGGGTCCTATTTTCACATTTGTGTCTTCATTTCGCCCATCTAGAGATCGTAAAATTCACCAATTTTTGGGGGTTAGCTTTAAAATCATCGTAACATCCATCCCTGAAAATTTTGGAAAAAGTTGGTCAAACCATGTGCGTTCCCACCATGGTCCTCAACTTTTTTACTGAAATTTCGAGAGATTGTTATGATTGTATTTATTTGCTTAAATATGGAAGATTAGTTGATTTTATCGATTTTTTATCCCTCTAGAATCGGAATTACCTCTCAAATTCAATATTTCAAATTTCAAGAATTTTTTTAAAATTAAGAGGTTAATAATAGTCTGCCCTGATTTTAAAAAAAATATTTTAAAATTAAGTGGTATTCCCTTGGGCCTAATTTTAAAATTTCCAATTTCCTTTCATTTTTGGAAATTGTGTCATTCCCTTTTCCCAACAAAGTTCAAATTCTGTAATCATCATTTTCTTGCATTTTGCATTACTCAATTTTGTAAGCTTTCTTCCATAATTCAAAATTCAAATTTTCCCTCTAGTGCATGATTTTTACCACTATTAGTCCTACCTATCCTATCCCCGTTAGACGAAGTATTAGAATCGAGGCTTCCCAAGGTTTACTTACCGAGGAGATGGAGCCTAATTTGGGTGACTTTTAATGAGCATCATGCTAATTATTCCCATCCTAATCATGTACCTATTCACCCCATTGATGGATCTCATTATGAAGAAGAAGCTTTAACTAGGGTTTCTTTAGATCAACTTTCTACATTGGACAATCAATTTGATAGCTTTCAACAATGGATGTCCCAAGAATACCCTAATAGTGAAGCTCTTCCATTAATTGAAGGTCTTAAACTCATGCTTCAAAGTGATAAGAATGGAATTGATATATTGTGTGGCATTGCACATGTTGTTGATTCTAATGTCATGCCCATCAAGAGTTGTGTTGAAACCCTATGTTACTCACAACCTTCGATACAAGTCACTTCTTTGATTCCTTTGACTACTCCTACAACTAGTATTCCTAATTTCACATCCAACATCGCGGCTACTTCAACTCAAAATGTCATTCCTACAACCATAGGTCATGGGGGTAATCCCTCTTCTTCATTTAATCCTCCATCATTACCTATGACTTCCATGAGTGTTCCTATTATTCCTCAACCAATCAATGTGACACAAGGGGGCAATTCCTTCAACAACTTTATTCATCCTTTAAGTGTCCCTTTCCCTACCCAGTCATCACCTATGCCTACTTATCATAATGTCCCACCACCTTATTCTTAGTCCATGCCTTCTTTCAATAACATCACACCACCTTCTCAATCACCTATGTCTAACATCAATTCTTCTACCGAAATGACAATTAACAATCTTGCCCAAACTGTGTCTTCCTTACAACAACAAGTTAGTTCTACGAGTCAATCCAAGTTTAGTGTGCCCACCTTTGATGTTGAAAGCCCACTTTCTCTTGATATTGTTAAAGTCATGCCACCTAAACATGTTGAGATCCCTCAATTGGAACTCTATAATGGAAAAGGTGATCCTTTTACACATGTCAACACATTTCAAACCTTGTGTACTAGTTTTGCTTATGATCAAAGATTGCTTGCAAAATTGTTTACAAGAACACTAAGAGATAAGGCCTTACAATGGTATTTCTCTCTGCCTTCTTATTCTATCACTTCCTTTCAACAACTAGAAAATGCTTTCATCCAACAGTTTCAAAACCACATTGGTCCTAAAATCACTTTGACTGATATAATGCATTGTAAACAAGGTGTTAAAGAAAAAGTGATTGATTTCATTGGTAGATATAAGCATTTGTATGCTCAAATTTCTTTTCATGTGGCTGATAATGATATTCAAATAATTTTTATTTCTAATTTGCAAAAAGATATTATGGAAACAATTATTTTGTCTGAGTTTACTTCCTTTTTGTAGTTGTGCGCAACACTCCACAATTATCAACTGGTTGTGAGTCAAATGGAGTGATCCACTCCTATGGCTCTGAGTGATAAGGGGGAGAGTGTTCAACAACCGTTTGCGAAGTTCAAACCAACAAAAAACTTCATCAAGTTCAATGATCCAATCAACAACAACCATGAGAATGTTACAACAAGTGTGCCTTCTATTTCTAATTTTTTCCAAAGAGAAAGACAGTTTATTCCTTTGAATGAATCTTTACATAGTATTGTGTCTCAGTTGTTGCACATAAATGTTATCAAACTTCCTCCTATAAAACAAATTGATTCTTCCAAACTCACATCTCCTTATTTTGATAACAATTCCTTTTGCCAATTTCATCGTCAACATGGTCATGATACTGAAAAATGTTTTGCATTAAAGAATAAGTTTCAAGACTTGATTGATAATAATACTATATCCGTGGCAAGTGTGAATGATAAAGGGAATAAATCAATAGCTCCTCCTAATAAAAATCTTAAGATTTTCACTGATCCCTTGCCATCTCATATCTCCAACGTTATTGAGATTGTCCCTAATTCTCTCTCTTCTAAAGAATTCACCTTTATGGCTCCAAATTTGGTTAATATGGTAGAAACACAAGATACGCCTAAGGATCCTTGTATTAAATTTGACCCTAGTGAGACCATTAGAGCACCCGATGGCCCTTTAAACATAGTTGCAAAGGTTAAGGATATCCCTCGTCGTGGTGCCCCCTTGATTGATCCCTCTTGCATGATTAATGTCATAATTGAAGAGTATCTTTTCACTTTATGATTTCATAAAATAATATGATGCTTCAAATGTGGTTGTGAAGTTATTTGATGGATTTTCTTGTCTTGTATGTTGGTTCTATCACCCTTCATGTTGAGGTTCATGCTAAATCCATGTATGTTGACTTTGTTATCATACCTTCTTCTGAGCAATTCCATGTGAAGTTGGGCTATCCTTGGATATCTTCCATGAAGGCTATTGCTTCTCCACTCCACAAGTATCTTAAATTTCCTCTCAATAGAGAAATCATAACCGCGAGCCATAGCTTATTTTGTCCATCCGAAAGAACCCTCGGTGTTCCTATTGATCTCTTTTGGCCTGAATAATTTCAATCTCTTCCATCAAGGAGCAATGCTCTTTTTCAATCTTATCAAAAAAGGAAGAACGATATGATATTATCCTTAAGTCAACCCAGATCACCAACATTTGACATTCCTATTATTCTTCAAGATAAGGTTCTTCCCCTCTCAGATAAAACTAATCTCCCTCCTAAGGAAGATTGTTCACCTACTCCTATGGATGTGATTTTACCTTCTCTTAAGGAGAACAACAATATTCTTACTAAAGTTAGACCTACACCTCCGCCTCATGATGGACCTGGTCTCCTTCCTACACCTAATATTCCTCCTTTCTATGGTGCAGTTCCACCTCCTTCCTCTTATCAAGAGAAGAGGCCTGCTTCTCCTATTGTTCAACCAAATAGACCTCAACCTAAACCTTCAACTATCAAGGAGAGAAATATTCCTATTTGTTCAAATGTTCCTCCTCCTTCTCAACCTTCCACTAAGACTCGATGAAATCGTTTTGCGAGAGAAAGCCGAAGAAGATGTCGTGTTCAAGCTCATGAAGATATTCCTCAAAATATTCAATCTCCTCAGACTCTGACAATTGACATGATTCCCTTTTCTTCTAAGCAAGATGTTCAACCTACATATCCAAATCATAAGTTGCATAAAACATGTAATGGTTTTACTCCTATTCGTGTTCTTGTTCCTCTTTCTCTAAACTTTGATGAATAAATGGGTGAAAATGTTATTCATAATGGTAATACAACTCCTAATGCATCTGATAAGTATGAATATGTTGACATGGACAAGCATTTACCAGATGAGTTTTCACAAACCCTAATCCTAGCTCCTCGAATCGAACAAAGTGACTCACAACATGAGCATAGTCCTTGTTTGGATCTTGTGATAGCTCCATCTGCTATACTCGATATCGCTCCTCTGGCATGTTGCTCGCCTTCCCGAAATAGTGATTAGAAATATCGGGAGGCAGATGTCGTGCTAGATTAGCAATATTAGCACTGCAGATCTTTCTCCCTCTCCTTACTTTCTCTTTCATGACCATTCTTCTATGTGTATCCTTGTTCTTCTATTGTTCCCTTAATGTCTACTTGGGGACGATGCAAAGCATTGAGATCTTTTCCTGGTCTCTTTCATATTGACTCAAAAGACATCCTCTCTTCCCTTTCTTCTCAGCTAGTGTCCTTCTTTGGGGAATGAAGATTATTATATGCATATACATACATGATATACATGAGTTATCATACAACATACTGACCCCAAGGAAAGCGGCACTACCTTGTGTTTTGTGTTCATTATCCTTGGGTTTATACCTCGATTGGGGGCTAAATCCTTGTGATAACATGATCCCTTTCTTCTATCTCTCTTGGGTGTATCCTACCTTAAAGCAATCACTCCCGATAAGGTGCGCGCGATTGCTTTAACGTGGGGGCATACACTCTGCTCATATTTTCCTTCTTTTGATACTTAGAATTACTTAGTGAACTTTGTTTTACTTTGTAATCTTTAGTATCCTGGCTTTCATGACTCATATTGGAGGGAAATTTGCTACTTGCAGTCATGGTTCTCCCCTTCTCGATCTTCCCTTTTACTTTGTCAATCAAAGTTGTAAGATCCCAAGTCCACTGGGGGCTTGGCGCATCTTGCCTCCTTGACGTGGTAAAAGTCTTTCAATTTTATTTCCTTGTACTTCACTGATAGTATCGGCATATGCTTATACTCCCGCTAAAGTGGGGGCTAAATGTAGTGTCATAAATTTGTGACCCTAGCAATTTTCGACTGCATTAGGGTCCTCACGCATGCAAGTTTGAATCCTCTAACTTGATCGGAGACTGAAGATTGCTCGTCTTACGGAAACAACTTCTTCCTTGGCCTCTGCATCACCCTGTCTGTACTTTGCCCTGGAGAAAGGGGTAGGATAGGGGCGCGACGCCCTTTTCCTCCCAAGAAAGGGGCATGGCGCCCTTGTCCCTACCCTATTGTGGGGCAAGACCTTTCCTAGGGTTGCATTGTTGGTTGTGCATCGGGCAAGAAACTCCCCTTATGTCGGCCTGTGACGAAAATCAAATCCACTAACATGTATTTAAGGGGCATTCTTCCTCTCATTTGCATAATTTGAGTTTGGATAAGATTGGAGTGTGTCAAGCTACATAAGCGATCAAGCATTCAAGAGCATTCAAGCATTCTTTTCCAACATTGAGCATTATCAAGTCTCCCTTCAAGGCTAGGTGTTGCATTCAAGTCAAGGATTCAACCATTGAAGATGAGATTGATTTCAACATTCAATTCCACACAAGCACTTCTATCAACATTATTATCACAACCTCCCTTGAGGTGATTTACAATTCAGTCTTTCATTTACATCTACTTGCAAGTACTTTCTTTCATTACTTGGTTAATTCTAAAACTGGGGTTTGACCTAAAGGCAAACCCCCAATCCCAACCCATTTTCCTCTTTTTTTTTTTTTTTTCCTGTGTGTAGGTTGTAGGTGCACAGCTGTACTTTCGAATTCGGGCTTCATTTGCAGAGGCAGAAAAACCCTTTTCGTTTCGCAGATTTTTCAGAGGACCGTGTACATTCCCACCATGATCCGAACAACTTTTCCTCAAATTCGTAGGGCGACTTTGTCTCGACATTTTATTGCCAGATCCAGGTGCACAACTTCATCCCATATTCCGATCTCAAGTTATAATTAGTTCTTTGTCACTTTTGCACTACATATTTCAATATATTTCCTTTCCATTTCAAACAAAGAAGAGGGGATCAACTTAGCATTCCCAATTAATTCAGAATTCAATCTACCATCTCTGTGTGGAGAGATTGAATCTAGTGAATTATCCTCTCCTCTTTCTAATGTACCATGGTGAAAAGTGCTTGAATGGTAATTGATAGCGAAACTCTCATCTCTATTTGAGGGAAAGGGTAGTTTCCTTCTTGATCTATCATTCACCATTTTCCCACCATTACACCAACATATAAAAGTTTATTGGAAAGAGTATTAAGGATATTTTTACGAGTAGATAAAATAAGGAGTAAGGCTTGAATAATATATTTTACTAGAGTAAAGTGACGAGGAAAGAACAACCATGAAAAAATTATAGTGATCAGTCTTCATTAAGCATATCTCAACTATCTCCTTGCACTAATCCCTCTTTAAATTATCAATAAAACAAAGAGATTCCAAGATGATCATATGAAAGCTACCCAAATTTGAAGTATGAAATAAGAAAAATATGCTATTGGAAACCCAATGGAATATTAAAAAAAATATTAAACTTATCCTAATTAACTAACCATATTAAAGCATGCAAATAAATATCTAGGAATAATCTTATCCTATAGCACATCAACAAGTGGTATACTCTTGTACTAGGTTTTAGCTTATGAAACAATTCCTATCCATATTTATTTCACTGCCATTTTCTACTAATCTCCATATTTTCACTACCTATTTATTCCTATTTCATCCCATCGATATTGATTTCCATACATTCACTCCTTGCCTCAAGATTACCACTTTATCCTTTAAATCATTTTTGAGTGACTTGATATTGATCCAAGTTTATCATAAGGACCACAAGTATGATCCTTGAATCCCAAATATTCAAATTCAAACTTTGAATAGTTAAAATTTTAGATAGTGGTTTGTGCTAGACATAGGCCCATCAACACATACAAAAGGTTGACCATTTTGCCAACACCACATGGTGTTCTAGCACATTATGTACATACATTACATGAGAATTCATTACATTTCCATATCACACAAGGTTCGAGTATATTAGTAGATCACATGGAGTTTGACCACATGACTGTACCACACATATCCTTATCCAACTTTTGCATCATATAAAGTTTTTCATGTCATTTTCTTACATGCCAAACTTTCTTTGAATCCTTTTCTTCTCCTCATTTTTTGTAAATATTTAGATCAACTTGTAGTTTATGCTTATTTTGATACTTTTGTAGATGCTACTCATTGCATACTCTTATGTTTTGAGGACTTTGATGGAGTGCTCATAAAAAGAAGAATTCAAGAATAATCTATTATTTTATATAGATCAATATCCCTTTGTGTGTGTCTTAATATTCTTTTCATGTTAGTTGAGAATGCCTATATAATTTGTAATGCATGCTCATGCTAGATTCACATACACATCAAAGTAGGGGGTAAATATAATGGCGAAATTAGCGTAACCATGCCGATTTCCATTTAGTTTTGGGTCAATCTTGATGGGATCGTGTTAATGTAATAACATATCAACAAGTTGTTTTCTCTTGTGCTAGGTTTTGGCTTATGGCTCAATCCTTATCCATCTTCATTTTACTTCCATTTTATATTGGTTCCCATATCTTCACCACCTATTCATTCCCATTTCATCCCATTGACATCAATTTCCATATATTCATTCCGAACCTCAAGGTCACCACTCTATACATTTTAATCATTTTTGAGTGACTTGAGATTGATCTAAGTTCATCACAAGGATCGTGACTATGATCACTAAATCCCAAATATTTAAATTTAAATTTGAACTTGTTCACCCCTCTTTACTACATATTATGAACCAATCTTGCACACATTTTATACGTGTTGCCATGTCATTGTATTTAAACATTCATTGTACACTAAAACATATATTAGATCATGTAAGAGTATACTTCAATATTCAAAGGCACCATAGGAATTTAATTTGTGTTTAATTTGCACCATCATCATATAGGTCACGTATATGTTTGTGAGCCCCACATTGACTTTTTAATTTCATTGATTCATTTTGCTGAGGGATTTGATCTAGGAGAATCTATCAATCCATCAAGTTGGTGAGCTCCTCCATGGTGTTTCTAGGCACCACCTTGATATATTTGGATATATAGAAGGCAAAAACAAGTAGATATTTGAGCCAAATTTATGTTAGATCAAACTTATGTGTCTTATATCAAGTCCTTGTATTATTAGGG
The DNA here is from genome assembly GCF_030272615.1 of Cryptomeria japonica. NCBI lineage: Eukaryota > Viridiplantae > Streptophyta > Pinopsida > Cupressales > Cupressaceae > Cryptomeria > Cryptomeria japonica. The sequence continues at coordinate 181,235,348 of NC_081414.1, forward strand.
ATCAAACTAGTGGGATTAGAAATCTATCCATATCATTTTTTTAGTAGTTTAGACTATGAAACACTCATTACATTAAGATAATCAATTTTTTGATAATGATGAATTAATTTAAAAAAATATCAATGACTACAATTCATCAATAATCCTAAAACTAGACTTCTCTACTCTATTATTTGATTATTAAATTTATTTTAATTTAATTATCAATTATAAAATTTAGGTAAAATATTTATTTTCCTAAAACTGCCCACTTAGGTAAAATATTTATTTTCCTAACATATTTATTTTCGATTTATTTAATTGATCAAAAAATTTGTCCAAACGAAATGAAAATATGTTCCCAACAGAATGGAGGGAAGTATCTCCCGTTCTCCAAACGAAATGACTTGAATTGCCCCAAACTCGCGAGAAGCAACGCCAAGGTTTTAAAAGGTTTTTAGGTCGATATAGAGCGAATCTGTTCATCAATCCGATAACAATTGAACATGGCGGGTAAGCCTGGAACGATACCAACATACAACATTGGTCCTGCAGAGAGCACCAAATCTCAGGAACGCCTTGTACATGATGGTGTTCGCACTGATGCTCGCCACTTACTAGAGTGCAGGCTTGCTTGTAAGTACTTTTTCCTTTTTTTTACCTGCTAAGTTTTGCTTGAAACCTGAATTAGTGAAATGCCCAAGTGGGGTTTTCCCCATTTTCTTGAAGCACTTGGTAAATTTGTGTGTTGGGAGTACGCATGGATTAAATTTTCTTAAGCTCTGTAAATGGCAGTTATACTTCGATTTATTAGATAATTGTTACATTACAAACTTGCTACATGCTCATTACAATTATGGGTTGCCGTTTTATTGCGGGGCGTAGGATTTGAAGTTGGGTCACAGTCGTAGAGTGCACTTTGTATCCAATACACTATATCCTTTTGGAATAATTTCATTTGCAGAAATTAGAATATTAGAAAAAGTTTTCAATTTAAATCATTGTTGCAAAGACGAGAAATTCGCAACAGTTGTTGTGAAGAAGCTTAATATTCCTCAGGGTTTCTAAACTATTGTTTAGGTTAATTATCACCATTTTTCTCATTTGCTTAAATAAAATAAAAACATGTATTTCCTCAGTTGTTGATGTGCAATCTCTGTATTTGTTAGGGGGTTCCTCTATTAAAGTTAAAAGGCAAACCTAGAATTTTTGCGTCACCGCCATGTGAGACAATGTTTTGTTGGATGAGCTTTACTTCACAAATGGATTTTTTTATCTTGCTGTACATATTGCTCTACAAGGTGTGAAACCCTACCTGTCTTTGGATTTGAATGTGGCATTGTTAATCGCCGAAGGAAGATGACAAATAGTTGCACAGATGTCACTAGCACAGTAGCATTTCATTTGCATGGCATCGATACAGTGCAGAAGAAGCGTATGTAGTTTAATTATTTGAGTTTAAAAAGAGAAAGCCTTTGGCAGAATAAAAAATTATGCAATATTTGTTAAAACAAATGCCAGATATAGTTCTTTGAGATAATAATAAATATAATATTTGAAAATTGAATTGGTTCAATGCTGCCAATTACAAAGTTTTATATTTGTATTCTGTACAAATCAATTGCAACTTATGCTACAGATCAAAAAACCCAAGGGCTTCAAATCTTTGATTTACAAATTATTTTCAATTTGTTTGTGCGTTGTTTGTTTTTGTCTTTTAAGTGTGTTTTAGTCCCATGATTGTTGTCTTGGTTGAACTAATTCTGCCAAGAATCATTCAGCTAGATCTAGTGTGCTCATGAGAGGAGGATCCAGCAACAAAAGCATCTCGCCTCCTTGTGAAATTTCCTTCTTTGTTGTCTAGGTGTGTGTTCTTGGTTTGAAAGTACAATGTGAAATTGAAACCTTTGCAATAGCCTTTGCTTATGCATTTGTTCTATCATCTCATTGACCTGTTAGTTGCAATTGCCCATGATTTAATTGTTTTGATCTTATTTGTTTGGCGGGTACTGACTTGTGTACATTGGTGGATTAGCTTGGAGGGTGTGAGGCACAATATAGTTTGAAGTGATGATGATTCTTGATTGAATATGATCCAAGGGTGTGCGTTGTTTGTTCCATTTAATAGCCTTTAATAGAACGCCCCATTTGCTGTGGCTGTTGATTGGATTTGGATTTGATTGATGGGGTTGTGTATATATGTTAATTAACAAATTTTTCATTGCAAATTTTTATTTGAAGTTGACCTTGAAACGTCCCATGAGCAATAGCAAACATACCAACAATTGGAAATGCTATAACGATTTAACAACTTTCCTTTGAATTTTAGAGGAACAACTCCCTCATATGATAAAAACTATTTTTTTTTTGGGTATGCTTTTAACTAGAAAGTAGGAAAGGCAAATGCTTAACTACAAGAAAGGTAAAATTGAAATTTTAGAACTACAACACTAGAAATTCCATTATATGGAGTGAATAAATTCTAAGATTTATTCGTTTTGAGCCATGCAACATAACATGCAACCAAGATAAAATCTTAAAATGATTTTTCAAGTTCATAGACAAGAAAAATTGTTCCAATTTAAACCCAAATTACATAATCTACAATAATAAAATAGATAGAAATTGCCACAGACAAATGGATGCTTAAAATAGCTAATGCATCAACATCGGGAGAATTAATAGCATAAGAAATTTATTGTTAGCACACATGCTCGGAAAAACCTCTTTATTTATGTCCAAAAATGTAGAGCACAAAGACTTCCAAATTCTGTACAAAATTGCATCTATTCTTTTTGACCACATTTCACTAAATTAAGAAAAAATAAAAAAGGTCCTTTTCTTTTACGTTTGGTAGTATATATAGTCTTTTTAGCTGTAATTGATTTTTTTAATTAACAATAACAAAAAGATTATAATTTCATTCACCTTTCTAGAAACATAAACCTTTTTACAACCTTTTAAAGTTTCAAGAAAATAGACTAAGAAACAGGCTTTGTAGGTACAATATCTCCTTCTATATCTTCTCTATCCTTTGTTGGAGATGAATATAGTGATGAATGAGATGAGGGAGATGGAGAGGAACTCACCAGGGAAGGGGATGAGGGAATGTCAATGGTCTCTTCTTCATCTTTATCCTCCCAGATAGTGTCTAGCTACTTCCTCTTTACCTTCAATTTTTTTCCTTCTTTGTAGGACTGCCCTTGCATGATTTCTCAGGACTTCCTTTCTTTGAAGGTTCCTCATCATCGCCTCCTTCATTAACATTTTGAGAGTTGATTGAGGATGAAGAATGAGAGGGAGTAGACTTTTCTTGCATTTCCTCATTTGTTGGAATTTTGAATTTTCCTGAGCCTCCGTGCACTCTAAAGTCCACCTACTTGTTAGGAGTCAATGCAACCTGAAGCAGCCTGCAACAAGCGACTTGCAGCCTGGAGGATTTGTGCGGTTGTTGGGATCTTGTCCCTCCTAGTTGCCCCTAACGTGCTGCAACAACAGCTATGTTTTGCCAGTGCATTTATTTTGGTATGTCCAGAGTAGCTGGAAACTCCTATGCCCCTCCTTGTGTCATGTACCCTCCTTGATCGTTATATATAGCGTAAATGAAACAATTTATTATTAATTAATATAATTACCAAACAAATAATTATTTGAAATTTATTTATTTAAAAAATATAATTATTCAATATTTATTAATAATAATATTTTTATATATATATATATTATAAATTATAAACATGATTTACATATTCTTAATTTATATATTTAAAATAAAGAGGCACGAGTTGTGGTGATAATAAGCTAAGAAACGTAACATTAATACCATTAATCATTGCTAAAGTCTATTCATTTTAGTGACTAGACAAATGGCTAATTAGATAATAAATCCAATAGAAGAGTTATCGGGTGGTTATGAAGAAGTGCCTCTATAATAAGAAGAGAGGACTTTTCAAAGAAGTGTGACTCTTGAGAGTTGGAAGTATAAAAGAAGTCTCCAACATTGCAACGGGGGGGATCAAGGGTGAAGAAGATGGTTCGGATCAGGGGAACATCGAACAGACCATTAATCAGGCCACAACGGAACTGTTATTGAGTTACGGGCAGTAATACCTGTAATCTTGGTGGTATGCATGGGATGTGCTTAATATGTATCTTAATACATATGAAGCCCGATAACATTCTTATGTAGAATTTATAGTGATATAAATTTAGTTAACAGTAATAATAATAACATTACAATTATTACAATATTTTATATAAACATATCTGCAGTAAAATGTATACAATAATGCTGTTCAAAATAAATAATAATATAATTATAGGGAATAATATAATGGCTGCAATTATTTATAAGAGCTGCTCTCTAGTTTTATATATATATATATAAAATATTACTAACTGAAAATAAATAATTAATACATACATATATATATAGAAAATTAGTAATTTGAATGAATGAATAGATAAAATATTATAAATCAGATTGAGTTCAATATCAAATAGAAGGTTATGTTTCTCTGTTGGACTGTCAATATCTTAGGAAATGCGATGTTTAAGATAGTTTGGTCTCCTAATCAATTTTGTTTAAGTCATTAGTAATAAGTATGTTGATATGGATGAATTAGGGTCAAAACAGGACCAAACTTAGTAGGGGACATTACACCTTGGGCGCACGTATCCCTGTATCCGAAAAGGATACGTACCCAATATAGCCTGGATGCACGTTGGATACTGTACCCACACATGCCCAAAAAACCTTGATATCCAACCATACCAAATACTACTTGATTTGATTTTTTAAAAATTTGACATAAATCTCCCTAAATTTAATTTAAAATAACTTCATTCATCCAATACTTAAAAAAAAATGGTATAAACAAATCCTATGCAAAATGAGAAAGACAAATGAAATGTTTTTTTATTTCAGTGACCCAATTTTTTGGGTTATCTTCCAATGCAACTCCACTTTTTTTGCATATTGTAAATTGTTAAATCAGCTTATTATTATTTATGTAGCAATTATGTGTCTATATTGCTTTTGGAGTAATGAAAATCTCCTCTAATAATTTAGAAAATTCTGTTGAGTATATGTGTATGTGTTTTTTATGAATGTCCTATCCAGCCTTATTCGTATTGGGGGTCTTAAAAAATGCCCGTATTCGTATCCGATACCATATCTGTATTTGTATGCGTATCCATGTCCATGCAACTTTTGGTATGTCAGTTTGAAATTTGAATTGAGAGAGGGAATTTTGTGCAGCCCCAGACAAAAGGGAAGTAGTCAGTTAGTTTTTGGAATGTTTTTGTGAACTACAGTTCTGGGTGGAAGAATATTGCAGCAGCAACTGTGTGTGTTTGTGCAATGGCCAGTGATTGCTCTAGGCACTGAGAATCTCCAGGCAAGCAATAGTTTGTAAGAGAGCTCAAAGAAGCTCCTGACATTTGATTGGGTGCAGTTTTAGAATGCTGCAATCAAGTATTTGTAATTAGTAGTTTTATTTTCTCTGTTTGTTTATTTTTTCTAAAAATTCATTTCCAGATTTTATAGAACTAAGGAAAGTTGCATTTCTCCATTTTGGTTTGTTGTTTGAGTTTTATTCCACATTTGTATTCCCAGTCTGATTGGGAATTGAGTTGTAGTCTCAGATTTAGCTGGGATTTAAATCTCTATCAGAGCATTGTCTTTGTCTATTTTAGGGATTTTAGATGTTTTACATGGTATCAGAGCCATTTGGCCCTAAATCCTTTGAGATTGGGCATTTGTTTCTCTAGGTATTGAGTCTTATTATGTAGTAGACATGGCTGGAGATGAAGGAAAGAGCTGGCAGCAGCCACCATCCTTTAATGGGCAAAACTATGATGTTTGGGCAAAGAAGATGAAGACCATCATGGTTGCAAACGATTCGTGGGAGCTTGTGGTTAATGGATTTGTGGATACAATTGACCCAACTCAGTTTGCAGCCCTCACAAACTTTTAGAAGACCCAACTGAGAGAGACAAGGAGGAAAGATGCTAAAGCATTAAGTGTGATTGAAGCAGCCTTGCCTAAGGCAATATTTCCTAGAATAGCAGCAGCTAATTATGCCAAAGAAGCTTGGGAAATCCTCCAAACTAGCTATAAAGGGATTGATAAATTCAAATTGGTGAAGCTCTAGATGCTTTGTAGAGATTTTGAGACATAGTTAAAGTTGCATATGTGATTGCATCTGGTTGAAGTAAATATCAAAGTTGGCTGACTAAATTTATATCTTGAAATGTTGATAGAAAAACTAAGACACAGTCAAATCCATAAGCTATCTTCATCAATTGATGGATGTGGAAAATTAATGTATTAAATTTATATCTGTTGGGTGGTTGATTCTTAATTGGCAATTATAATATTCTCAAGGGTTAAACGATTTGAAGTGAAAATATTAAACGTTGATTGATTTTGTTAAGCAATGATATGGTAGCTATTATTTTCCATTGCTATTCGTTGAGGCTTATTTTCAATTTGTTGGCAACATCACATATATCGCTGGGCAAATTAAATTAAGTATATTATAATGCTTAAGCGCTTGGATCATTGGAAAGGATGTGCGAACATAATATGGACTTCGTTGGCGCGAGACATATATATTAGCCGAAGGATATAATTTATACTTGTATCAACTTTTTAATATAGTTGGTGTCGATTCCTGAAGGGGAAGCAATTGACTCCATAATATATTATTGGGGGCTATTGTATATTAAATTTATTAATTGAAGAGATTATATTTTGGTTGGGGCATGGATTAGCAAACATAAACTTGTTGGAGTTTATTTTATAGCCATATTATTTTCTAAACAAGTTGTGAAAAATTATTCCTCTCAGTGATACTGTTTCTAGAATAAACATAGTTGTGTGGGATGGTATGAGAGCACTGAACCAATGGAGGTGCCTGCAAGGGTGTGGGGCTTTTTTAATGATATTTTATCTGTTGGGTGGATTCATTTGTGTCTCAGGGTTTGGGAGCTATGGTGGAAGACTTAGGTTCCATATATAGATTCCTGACTCTTGCTACCGTTGCATGGATGCGTGGATTTCATGTAGATTATCTCTGCTATAGGAGTGGGTATTAACGAAGAGGAATTGTTGCTGCTATAGAAATATGAAGGTCAAGCTTACATGCCATATTCTCTGTATGTTAGCATTTGTATTAGTCAATAATAACTTTATTATTGTCATATTTGAATATTGAAGTGTGGTACAATTTCTAAGTTTGGATGAAGTATTTTGTTGGTCGTACTTGCATTTGGTTTAAGTAAGGCAATCACTACTCTGAAAGACCAGATTGATGGTGAATGGTGCCTGTCGGTGTTAAGAGTGGGGTTTTCATCCCACTAGAGTGCCCATGTAGGTGAGCCTCATCATGCACATGTGGTTGTTGGCCCCACCATCTTGTTTGGGTACTTGTCCACCAGCATGATGGAGGAATGTCCGCTGAGGCTTAACCAATATATTGGGTTTTTGTCCAGCAGGGACATTACATGCCCACTTCACTCCACAAAGATCGACATTGAGACCTCGAATTTGATACCAATCAAGACAACCACTATTCCAAAAGCCCAGATTTATGGTGAATGGTGCCCATTGACATTAAGAGTGGGGTTTTTGTTCTAGTAGAGTGACCACGCAGGCTAGTGCTGTTGTGAACATGTGGGTTTTGGCCCCACCATTTGGTTCGGGTGCATTCCCACCAACATGATGAATGAATGTCCATTGGGGTTTAGCCAACATACTGGGTTTTTGTCTAGCAGGGACATTATAGACATTGTACAAACTATATTGTAAATGAAATTTTATCAACTGCAACCATCTAGTTATTATTTGTGCAATGTAATTAGCAATATGAACATGAACAACAAAATCCTATTTTCTACAATTCATTCGTTAAAATCTCTATTTTATTTGCTCTCTATATCTCTATGCTATGGAAATGCCCTAAAATTTAAAAAATGAAATAGCTTGTCTTTTTTTTCTACAATTCTTTTTACCTCTTTTTTTTTTCAAAATCCAATTTTTTTCATTATTTAAAAAAAAATCTTATACTTTTGGTTTGTTGATTTTTTCCCCCTTTTTTTCAAAAAGTCTTATACTTTTGGTTTGCCGTTTTTTTCCCCAAACGATTTTTGCTGCCTTGAGTTGAACAGTGCCTACAAATGTAGGATTTATTTTGAAATGCCAAATAAAAGTCCAGGGAATAAAATACATCATTAAGGGTTTTCTTTTGCAATAAATTTAGTTTTTGGATTTCATGTTCAAGGATTCTTTCTTTAATATTGTACAACTATTGGTGACTGCAAATATTTATGGTCTTGGCTAGTTATAATTGCAAGATCATGAACTTTCTAGTGATGGGTTATTAAGTGTGACCAAAAATATTGATGTTGTTGTATCCTTTTGTACACTGTTTTTACCATGAACTTAATTTCTTTCAAAATTTATGGACTGCAGAAGTTTGAAGTTTGTAATGATCATTTTAATGGCTTTAAGTTTTGGCTGCCTGTTATGCTACATGATTTTCTATTTCTTGTGCTGTCAATGTGATTTTAGAAACTTTTTAAATTATTTTCTCTTAAACGATTTGTGGTGATTCATATATGCAGTTTTAAAGACTGGGGCGGTGAATGCAGCTGCAGGGTCTGCATATGCAGAATTTGGAAACACGAGGGTTATAGTATCTGTGTAGGTTTCTTATCTTCTTTCTATTGTAATGGCATTTTGTGCTTCAGAAAAATATTTGGAAAAGAAAGTGAAGGTCCATGAAAGGAAGTTAGAACTTCACTGGCCTACCATTAATAGGCATATTATAAATTATAAAGTAATGGCTGATTAAGTCGGATCAGGTTTACAGGTATCAAAAAAGATAAAAGATGATTGAACATCTAGTAAACAATGTTATAAAGACATTAAAAAATTAGACAAACATGTGGTGCTCAAAGGAAGAAAATAGAGTGAAAATGAATGAGTGTTAAACCTTCAATCTAAGCTTTAGGAAATGTGAAATTCCTAAAGACTGGTAAACTTGGGTCAATGTTGATCCAATCAATCAAATGAAACTGTGGTAAGTGATAAAGTTAGGTGATGATTTCTAGATATCAATTTTCTTATAGGCATGTTTTAATCATTAGAGAACATATAATACAATGGCCTATCAAGTCAATAATGGTCCATCTACAATCCTTATCCATGAATGTCTTGTCCTATAATAACCCTGTAGTGTTAAGAAGATACTATGGTTGATTTATGATAAAGAGGTTTCACATTTGGTTTGTGTTATTATTTTTTTGTTGTTATGGTCCTAATGCAAAATAAGAGTATTAAATATTCTATTAAATATTTGAAACAGATTCGGTCCTAGGGAAAGTATGAAGGCACAAACATATAGTGATGTTGGAAGGTTAAATTGTAGTGTGAGCTTCACAACATTTGCAACTCCTATTCGGGGAAGGCTTAGCCAGGTAACTAGTTGTTAACACTTTCCTTATTTAAAATGTTTTGATCACCTGAGAGTCAGCTAAGAGAAGCATACACTTCTTATCCATGTAGATCATGATTCAAAAGTTTAGCAGAGTTGGCAACTACGCTTCATCAAGCATTATATTCTTAGTTGAATTTATTTGTTGCACAGGGAATAGAACATAAAGAGTATTCCACAATGCTGCACAAAGCCTTGGAGGGTGCTGTGATGTTAAATACATTTCCGAAAACTACAGTTGATGTTTTTGCTTTAGTGCTTGAATCTGGTGGTGGTAAGTTGAAAGTATAAGTGTAATCATACTTTTATTAGAACATATCATTCATGTTGCTGCTTCTTTTGGTAGTCTAAATGTTGGGCATCACAATTTTATAATTAATGATAAATTTCTTCTTTGTAGATTTCTGATTGCCTGATTTTGATTTATAGTTTTTTTCTACTATTAATGGTGACTTTGATTTTGTTTGATGGGGCAAGAAGCTAAATGATTTGAATTTTGAATGCCCATATAGATAGATTTGTTCTTGTCTATAACTTGAAGATAGAGTGGAATGACTGATTGCATTTTGATCTTTAAATTTTAGTATTTAGATGGAGAATGATTTGCCCTGGAATCCTTAAGTTTGGATTTTGTTTTTGCTTCATCTTGTGAAGCAGTTTCTGGGCCTGACCATTTGAGCCGTTGAAGGGTCTTGTCTACTAATTTTGAACTTTTTTTCTATAGCTGATAACACTTTCTGAACCCCGTTGAACTAACAAAATTTTTAGTCATTGAGAGACATTCATATAAATCCTTTCGTTACTTTTCTTTCTGGCAAAGAGATTTGACCTCTCTTAATGGTCAATCAAATGATGATCAGATTGTTAAATTAATAAATTGTTTGAGTTTTACTGGATTTGAACACTCAACTAGTAGTTAAAAGTTTGAACCGATTCAAAAAATGTTTTTGTCTGCTGAAATTATGTATCGCATACTAGTAAAGGAAAGCATATTCTACTGAGTAGAATAAAGGTGCTAATTAGTGTCTAATTTGTGCATCCTCACTGAATGGGCTAGCAAAATTCAGTCTCTCTACATACAGATTAGCAAAGGACTTTTGAATTTTTATAGACTACAAAAGCAGGAATCTGGGATTCAGTTTTATTCCTGATTTGAAACCCTAATGTAGTCTGTTCATTATCCTCAATCATTCAGTTGATGCAAGTATGATGAGTAAACTAAACAGGGACAAGAGTGCTCCATTGATAGATATGAAGAAACAAATTTATTCTGTACATGAATTTCTTATGCTTCTAATAAAACTATATGGGTGCATATAAAAAAGGGACAGTGGATGGCGAATCCCAATCCTCAACATGGCTTGTTTTTACTATTAGAAAAATTGTGAGAGAACAACATTTCTACTGCCTTCATATGGATTGGTCGAATTGAAAACCCACGGCAACACTTCGATAAAATATTTCATGTCTGCTAATTTTATTCATGATAAAATATGCCTCATTTGCAGAGCTTCTTTCTGGACTACATACTACAGATTCAACTTTCAAACTGTATATTACAGAATGTAAAAGATTCTTAAGTCAATTTATACGAACTATATAATATAAAATTTGCCAATTCATTGAGCATAAGAACAGTCTAGGATACAAATATCAGTCATGAGCTTAGGGGATTTTGAACCTAGCAGCTTAAAGCTTCAATCTTCAACAGCATCTATGAAGCGGACAGCAGAAAAACAGCATCTATCTGAAATATATCATGTAGAAATGAAGTCCTGACCTTCTTGTTGGAGGCAAAATTGCTCTCCAAAATCTTGTTCAAAATATGGTCGAGCAAAATGGCATTCTATTATTCATAAAAGAATAGAATATATATATGTAGTGTCAGAACAAGGGGATGAAGGGATAGGTTTAGGGGATGGTGGGACTTATTTCAATATTTGGGGATGGTTGTGCAAATACTATTGTATTTAAAAAAATGTTATAAAAACATCTAAAAAAAATTGCAATTTATCTTTTGTGTGAAAGTTAATCTCTAAACACAATGAGTCAATTGAAATAGCAATGTATTGAAAATTCTGAATATCAATATATTATTATATTTAATATCATGAATACAATGGGCCAATGCCTCTGATATATTTATCCTCCCCAAAAGACACGGAAAACTCATCGTTAAAACTGCTGTGTCCATATAGGTGAAGCTCCTCCAAACGGACACCCACCAACTGTGTTTGTGCAGGCTGATCCTCATTGTTCTATGCCAGCTCTTCTAGGTCTACGTCCCATCATGTTTCTAGACTCTCCTACCAAGCATCTTAAGGTCCATGAGACACAAGACACCAAGTGCAATCACAAGCTTCTCCACTCTCATAGAGGTAAGCTTGTTCATCTTGATAGAATGGATGAAGTTCTATGTATGTTAGTTCCTCTTGGCAGTAGAGGAGCTACAAAATTGTGACAAACGGTGATGGCTAGTGCCATCATAGTATGGGGTCCTTTTGGACCATAGTCTCCCTATTCAACATTGCCCAATTTGCATAGCCCTTGAGTATGGCAAATTTGGGCCGCTCATGATGAATGATGGCAACCCCCTTTGCAATGTACTTTTTTTGAATTATGTTCATAAAGCCTCTCTCACCTAATCATTTTCCATATGGACAGCTTTTTCTTGGCCTTTACAATTACCACTTTGGGCTCATTGCCCATGCAACTGGGTGCAAGGGAGTGTTGAACTTCTCCCACTTCTATTGAGTGACAGGCTAAACATTCTCATTATCAAATTGCAAGGTGGGGTCTTTCTTTTGTACAACAATCTTCATTTGGCCAACTAGGCTATCAATGCACTCATACGCCTCCCCAAGACTTGAAGATTAGAGTTTCCATATTTGTTCATTGTGAATATTGGAGATGTGATGGAGATGATGTATTTGACATCAACTCAAAAAAGTCACTTTCACCACTTCCTTCACCTTCTTCCCTTTCTTTGACTTGGATTTGGCCCATTTCACTCCTACCTCATTACCATTAGTTGCAAGGGATTTTGCTACTCTATCGTCCTCCCCAAGAAAATGGAGTATGAAACATATCTAGTCTCAATATAGTTGCGAAATTCCATTTTAGAGAGGTCCAAATTAGTGCATGTAGTGTGGGGTGATTGTAGATAAATATTTGCACTTCTCTCCTATCTAGTACATCCTATTTGATCCAACTAATTTTGCCTATGGTCTTTAGGGTGTTTTTCATAACACGCACACACAAGGTCTAAAAGTATGTTTGTAGGCAAACTTCAATCAACTTCCCTATGTCTTTAAACACATAGGCGACATATGTGATGACCTACACCACATTTTTATTGGGACATCCTCCTCAATAGCATATATGATGAATTTAAACTAAAACTCCACATCCTTATAATGCCTTGACTAAACAATAACCTTAAAAGAAGTAAGAGCCTTGTACACGTCATCTTGATAAGTAGATGTTGCCTGATGTTTGTCTATCCATCTGGGATTATGCTACATTTGCTTAAAACCCATGTGGCTTTCATTTGCTACATAAGAATGTTTATCTTGGAATAGTTTTAATCCAAGACAGTGATCCTTAGTTTCATTTTCTTTGGTGGCACATATGAGGCCCAACTTTTGCCACCTTAGTTATGGCCTTCTTAAAATAAGGATAGTAACAATATAGAATGGAATGCCATTGGCAAAGAAGAACTTACCAATGACATTGTTTGAACAATTCTCCTTCCCAATTGGGTGTTTGAGATGAAATTTTGACCCTATGTTTCCCCTTAGGCTCTATTGCACACAATGCACATAAGAAAGAACTTGTGGCTATTGAGAAGCGTCAACTGATCTCAATTGATGATACCAATGAATGTGTCATGCTCATCACGACCACCAAATATTTTTTGTATCATTGACCTCTGTTTCAATGTCAAACTATGACATACCTCACTGTCTTTATCAGAGATGTGAAGAAGACGTGCATTCACTTTGTTAATGTTACCATAGAATTGAAGGGCATAAAATGACAATTCTATAGCTGAGTTTCCCTTGAATTGGTAGATTTGTTTGACTTTATTTTTGAAACAAATTGCTATAAAGGGGCTTCTTGTTGAATGGACCCTTGGAAAATTGTTCCAACAGCTTGGGAGGGCAGCTGAAATTGGTAACATGCCCAGTTGAACTTGAATCTTTGAATTGGGATTCCCGACCTCCTCATTGTCACTTATGCTATGAGAAATAATGAGTACTACCAAAAATAATATTCACGGCTTAAATTTACTAGATAAACATAAGGCAAGGGTTAAAGGCACAAGAATTTTCTTTTTATTTTTCTTACTTCAAGTGACACTAAGTGCAGTAGTAGAGGATACACAAAAGTAGATTTCCTTGTTTCTTCGACCTTGTTTGTTTGACAATTAATTAGCTCAATAGTAAAATAATAAATTAAAAATTCAACTTGTTCTTTTATTTATTTATTTATTTAACTCAGGGGTATTGTTGGTGTCTGTTTTATCATCTACCAAACATTAGGATAGGATACCTGAATGCATTCTATCCTCTCTTGAAAAATCACTACTAATTCCAAGGTCTATATGTGCGAACAAGCGACTTTAGTGAAATAGCTTCTTGGGTAGTGTATGCTGAAAATCTAAAGGGGGACTTACGTTTAACAACTGTCTTGAACTGCTGGACTTAGATGGATTTAGCAATTTTAGGCTCTTCTTTTTTTGGATTTTCTGGGATTTAGACTTTCAAAAGAAAGGAGAAAAGAGATAGAGTTCAAGAAGGCTAATCTAATCCTACGAACTCCAGAGACGGTATCAATTGGGTGCTCTTGAGAAACCAAACCTTGCTTCGCCACACTAGGGACAACTACACAAAGCCGGTGCAATCTTCAATGGATTGTGCTTATGATTAAGATGTTGGGATGCACAGAGGATGAGCTCAAACTAACTTTGCACAGTGAAATGGAAATCATCCATTCACCAAAAGTATGAGCAGAGATACACCATTGATTGACACTTATCAAATCCTTCATTCAAATTAACAACAATGAAAGCAAATCTAAATTAATTTTAATTGAGTGTTGAGGAAATTGAAACCATGCAAATCATTCAAACAATAGGGATTACAAAGCAAGCACACATGCAATATATTATCTAGAAATGACCTTATGCAATAATACATCAAAAACCTCACACTCTCCAAATGAGAGGAGGTAGCCTTATATAGTTTTTCAAAAATAAATGAACGACCGAGATCAAACAGTGATCAAGGGCCCAGATTGAAAGCTACAAACCCTAATTAGGGTTTCCCAAAACTAACTACCCTCGACCAATGAGAAAATTACATTTGGGACACTTGTCCTTCTTGCTAAATATGAACCATCAATGAAAATAGAAGGTTGTTGCATTGTGAAGTGTGCCCTTCTAGAAGCTTTTGGATAGGTAAGGTTCATTGAATCTGGACATGTTGACTTGGAACAATTTGATTGGTCGAAAGATGACGAGGCGCCACCTCAACGTGTTGGATGTCTTCCTTGAATTCTCCAATTTGCGTCAAGAAATTGTCTAAGTATGGAGATTTGATTCCTTCTTGTCGCCATTTGATTCTGCTTGGGAGCTTGTTTTTTTTTTTTAATTTCTTCAGGAGATGAAATCCTTCAAGAAGTTGGAAATTTATTTAACTTTTCCATATTTTCACCAAGTCTGAGAACTTTTTCTTTCTTGATGCCTTGAGATTCTTTCAAGTGCCTCAAATTTGGAGAAGAAATCCCTTCGTGAAGTATTTCTCATACTTAGCCAAATTTTGGCCCTCTTTATGCTCGTACGAACCTTGCTCGTGGTCCTGTCTTCAATTCTGAATTTGGCTTGAAACTCCATTTGTGTTTTCTGTGATGATCCTGCCTTCAGCTGTTAATTTATGTTGCGCGGGAGGAGGGTAAAAGCTCTAGATAATCCCTTGCAATGATGGGATCAAGTTGTTCAGACATTCGTTGTGATCATACCCTCCTTCTCGATACCTTGAAATTTGGAGAAGAATTTCTCCATGCCTTCATCATAATTGAGGAAATTGGAATTTTCTTTGTGAAACATTTCCCATACTTAGCCAAAATTCTCCACACTCGGATGAACTTTGCTTGTGAACTTGTCCTCAATCTTCCGTTTGGCTTGAAACTCCAATTGCGATCTCTATGATGATCCCGCTTCTATTTCCTCCTGCGACCTGTAAAACCAAAGGAAAATAAGTTAGAAATCTATCTTGGATTAAAGAAAATCGAGGCTGTGAATGGCTAAGTGTTTGGAGACTTTATTTCATTTTCATACTTAGCCATGAGAATGGGATTTTCACATGTAAATTCTCCAACCTTTTATAACTTCAAAACTTTCATTCCATTTAGTCAACAAAATGATTATTCCACTAAAAACTTGAACAAGTCCACAAAATCATCTCCAACGGATTTTGAAAACTCAGAGAATGTAATAAATCTGTACTTAACCAACTTCACCTTCGATGGGGAGAGAAGAAAAAGACAAGAAGACAAAAAGATCTTTAGAAAAACTCAGAAAATCCGAATGATCTGCCTCCTATCAGCAGGTTATACTCCAAAATCTGCGGATTCTTTGACAAGAAGCTCACCCAACTGCAAGCAATATCAAGATTTTCTCCAGATGAACTCCAATTTGAATGTTGTTTGTAACTAGGTAAAAATGGGTTCGGATTGCCTTAAGGCAACATCCGAACCCATATAGGATTGGGTCCTATCCTAAAGGGGTAACGTGCCCCCAAGTTGAGCCCAGCCCTATACCTCCACGCCACCCTAAATACTCCACGCCACAATAAATAAATTGGCGCCAAAAGAGGGAGGCCGACTCGGATCCGAACCCATATAGGACTGGGTCCTATCCTAAAGGGGTAACGTGCCCCCAAGTTGAGCCCAGCCCTATACCTCCATGCCACCCTAAATACTCCACGCCACAATAAATAAATTGGCGCCAAAAGAGGGAGGCCGACTTGGATTTAATAAAGGCTAAGGACTCATATAAATAAAGGTTAAATTGCAAATGCAAATACAATTCAGTTATCCATGAAATCAGCGAATTAGCTCTGCAAACAAGAGGTGCGAAATCACCAAAGAAGGTTGTGCGAATTTGTCCAAGGATTGGGCAAACTTATTCAAGAGGATACAGGGCATTTTGGTGCAGTCTTGAAGCATGCAAAAAGGGCAGATCTGATATATAAAGATCAGATTCAGAAAAGCAAGCTAAGTATTGTATTTGTGCAATAAGAGTGAATACATAATCTGACCTGTGGGTCTTTAATGCTGGATTTTTCCTCCTTGGAGGTTTTCCCAGGGTATTTGTGTTTGTCTCTTGGTTCCTTGTTTCATTCTTGAATTTACTTGATTATAGTTTACTAAATTACAAATCTGATTAATAAACTAGGGCATGATTAAATGTTACAAATCTAATTACTGATCTAGGGCACGAATTTAACACTAAAAACACTTCACTATGCTCTCCTTAAGAATTTCAAACTTCTTGGTGTAAAAATGAAGTTACAAATGAAGTATTTGTAAATGAAATTGAATTCCCAATTAGAAACATGCAAACTCCTCCAACTCATGTTTCTAAATCTAACTCGAACCTGTGGGAAAGTGTTGTCATCTTCTCTAGTTCGAAAATCCTTTACTTATACAAGTTTCTAAATTGTTTTTAGTTTATTAATTCGAACTAGGCTCATAAAATAGTATCTTCCAAAAAGTTTCTAATCTGGAACTCAGTATGAAAATCCTTTTGATTTGTAAATATCTTCTTTCCAATTTTAATTTTGAGTTTCCATTTTGACTTTTCAACTCAATGGTCTTTGAAAATCTCTTTTTCCAACTTTCTAATTTGATTAGGAGTTCGATTTTTGGGAAGATTTGATGACATCACTTGGCTTCTTGTTGACTTTGCTTGACTTCCAAGAGTAGGGCGGAGTTTTAAGTGTTCAACTTCATGCTTGGGCGGACTTTAGGAAGGACTCCAACATGTTTATTTGTCTTTAATTCCAAGTTTGGGCGAACTTTTAGAGGCTCTCTTCATGGGCGGCCTTTCTCCTTCTTACCATGCATGGCGGACTTTTATGGCTCCACCATCTTCTTTATCAAACTTGGGTGGACTTTCATTACCTCTTCAAGGCATGGCGGAGTTTAGGAAGGCTCCCACATGGCGGACTTTGATGCTACCTCCACCAAGGCAGACTTTCCAACTCCCTCTTCAAGGTGGACTTTTGATGGTCTTCAACATGGGCGACCTTTGATGCTATCTCAACACATGGCAGAGTTTTAAACATTCTCCTAGGGCAGACTTTGGAAGGTCTTCCTTTACCTTGATCATGGTTGGGAAGACCTTTTGACTACCTCTACATGGCGGACTTTGGACATTCCCCATGATAGGACGGACTTTTGGGCTTACTCTTCAAGGCGGAGTTTAGGAAGTCTTCAACCATCATGGCGGACTTTTGGTCTACCTCTATGGCGGACTTTGGAGGATGCCATGACTATCTTCATCATCAAGTTTTGGGCGGAGTTTGGGAGGCCTTAAGAGGTTACACACCATCATGAGCAGACTTTAAACATCCCTCCAATATGGCGGACTTTGGAGGATGCCATGACTATCTTCATCATCAAGTTTTGGGCGGAGTTTGGGAGGCCTTAAGAGGTTTACACACCATCATGAGCGGACTTTAAACATCCCTCCAATATGGCGGAGTTTGGAGAGGCTTCTCCTTGGGCAAACTTTGATGCCCCTTCCATCTTGGGCGGAGTTTTATGACCTCTCCACCAAGCATGGCGGACTTTGGAAGGCCTTCATCCCATCCTCTTCATTGTTGATTTTATACTTCCAGATTAATGTAAAACTTAGAAATCAGAATTTAGTTTCTAATTAAATTGTTTGTTGTAAAATTTACAGATTTCTAGATCTAGGTGTTGGTGTAAATAAATATTCATTTTGGATATTATTACACTTAAGTTAACTTAGGATAATGCATCTCTTCGTAGTTTGGATTTGAGACACTTAGGGAAGTGTGCACATAGGGATAGAGCTTTTAGGAGAAATTCCACCTTTTGTGGTCTTATTTTGCTATTACACTCCACATTCGGTGGGTCATCCACCTCTTGTGGAATATTATATTATTTCTCCTACCTACCCCTAGTATTTCTTACCTACCCTTGTTTCTCATTGAGCCACATGTCATATTTGTGTGCTCATACATCCATATGGCCTTGCCTATATAAGCAGGCCTATATTCATTGTATTGGTTAATCCAGTTGATCATTTGCATATTGATGAGAATACAGTTTGTTCTTGTCATTCTATTGTCTCTTTTTATGCTTTTCATTGTGCCCTTGATCTTGGCAAAATCCTACATGGTATCAGAGTTATTGGGGCTTCATTGATTGGTTTTTGGAGACATCGTGGAAGGCTTCTATTTTCGGATTTGGGGATCTTCATTTTTTGGGGGCGTCATACAGCGATTTGGACATCATCGTTGAATCCGGGAGGCCGTTTCCATAAATTTCGACTATAAAGTCGACCTATTTTGGTGAGAAATTTTTTTTCCCCATTTTGGCTATTATCGTACGGATTTCAAAATTTTTTTTTTCAAAAAAAAATCAGAAAAATAGCGATCAAAAAAATAAAAAAATAAAAATAAAAAATAAAATTTTTCGTTGTGTTTGGGGGTCCACAAACCCCCTCGTACCCGTGTGTGCTGCAGGTCGTAGGCGTACCTGCTGTCGAAGTCGTCGCCGCCGCATTCTTGTACCCGTCGTCGTTGTGACCCGCCGGCGCCCAGGTTCCTCGCCGCCGCCGCTGTCGGCCGTCCAGAGCTCCTGCCGGCCACGACCTCGGCTCCTGCCCAGACTTCCTCCCACCGGTCGGGACCCAGACTCCGCTGCTGGCAAGAACCTCCAGCAGCGCCTTGTCACCGACGATCGCCACGCGGAGCCCAGTCAGTTGTCGGGACAGCCACACGGCACACGCGCAGACCTCCATACGCCATGCCATCCGTGCCACGTAGTCCGTACATACGCCACGTCACTCGCGCTACGTCATCCAGCCGTACGCCACGTCATCCAGCTGTACGCCACGTCATCCAGCCGTACGCCACGTCATCCAGCCGTACGCCACGTCATCCAGCCGTACGCCACGTCATCGCACCCAGTTAGCATATCCATATAGTACGGACGCCACGCAGGGGGCTGACATTTTTGTGACGGCCAGACGTGCGTCAAATTTACGACAGTGAATTGCTGACGTCAGCGCCACATTAGCAGCTTTTTGAAAATTTTCAACCCCTCCATTGAGCTTTTCAGTTTTGTAGTCCAACTTTGAAAGGCCATAACTTGCTCATTTTTGCTCCTTTTTTGGTGCAATTTTTTTTGAAATGGGCTAAAATTTCGTGATCTTCGTAGTGGTGTGGTTATTTTTTGATTTTGGTGCATAGGTTTTTCGGAATTTTTGGATTCTCTTAGTTGTACCTGTCCAATCCTCAATTCTGCAACTTCAAAGGCCTTGTTTGAGCTCATACGACCTCCTTTTCAAGGGCCGTTTTTTTTGAAAGTGCATATTTTTTCGTCTATGTTCATAATCTATGATCAGATTTCAGAGATTTTGAGTGGAAATTGTACTTTCAGATATTGGTCTTATTTGGCCTATTAGGTACTTGTAAATTGCTTGGAACTTAGTTAGATCTCTTGCATTATCAGTTTGAGACTCTTTTGGCCTTATTGAGGCAGTTGTAAAATTGTAAATTAGAAGTCCACTTGGCCATTTTTTGCAAGTGGCCAATTGTATACGCACTAAGTATAAAGTGCCAAATCATCACTTTTGGGGGGCGTTCTTTGATTGAGTGAATTTGGGGGGGTGTGTCTTGTGTGATTGTGCCTCTCTTTGTGCTCTTTCCATTTTTGTTGCAATGAGTCCTAATAAATTTCCACCTTTAACTCCACATAATTATGCATCATGGAAAATTAAAGTATCGAGTAAATTAATGGAAAAGGGTCTCACACATTACATAGATGGAACAATAACAACACCACCTGATCCTAAGGCTGATCCAAATGCTCAATTAGAATGGCTCACAAAGAATTGCATGGCTCTTGGAACCTTGCGCAAGTATGTATCAGATGACTTCATTTTTCACATTGAGAAGTGTAAAACAATCAAAGAGGCTTGGGATATGTTTCAGAAATTGTATGGTCAAGTTGATGAAATCAGAGGCTATCAGATTGACAATGAGCTCACCAACTTGGATCCCAAGAGTTTTGATACAATCCAAGATTATGTCACCAAAGCAAATGAGCTAAGAGCAAAGCTTAAAGATTGTGGAATTGACAAAAAGGATGTTCAGTTGATATTCAACTTGTTGGACAAGCTTGCACCAGAATATGCAGCATTTGTGTCTAGCTTCCAAACTCATCATTTGACAGTGGGGAGTTCTTATGTTATGCCTTCATTTGATGCTTTCACAGAAATGTTAATATTGGAACAATCTAAGTTGTTGAACACGGGGTTTCTCAAGTCTTCAAAGTCCAAGGCTTTGGTGGCTAATCAAGGGAATCAAGGAAGTCAAGGCAAAGATTCCAACAAGAAGAAGAAGCACTCTAAGTCTAAGCCACACCAGGAAAAAGGACAATCATCCTCTCCATCACAAGGCGATTTTTCATCCTCTTCCAAGAAGGGGACACCACCTAAGAAGGATAAACCAACTTGTGCATATTGCAAGAAGTATGGTCATGATGAGCATCGATGCCACGCAAAGCAAGTTGATGAATTAACTAATCTTCTTAAGAAAAACAACATCAACTTGCCATCCACCTACACAAAGAAGCATTCATCTCCTTCCTCTTCCTCACAGTCTAAGGGAAAAGGGCAAGCATTTGTGGCTACAACAGGTTCTTCACAGCAATGGATACTTGACTCGGGTGCCTCATATCACATGGGTTCTACAAAGGAGCAGTTTTCTTCATTGGAGCCATCTAAGGTACCTCACATTTACATAGGTGATGATACACAAGTAGAGGTTGAAGGGAAAAGTTCAGTTTACATGGATGATGGAACATTTGAGAATGTTCTCTATGTTCCTAACTTGTCTACCAACCTTCTCTCCATCTACCAAATCACTCACTATGGGAATGGGAAAAAGGTTGAGTTTACACCAGATTCAGTTGTGGTAAAGGAACTTGATGATGATGCCTTGGTAGCAGTGGGACAAGTCAATGACAACTTAAGGCTTTATTCTTTCTCCCACTTTGTGCCAAGTTCACCTTCTAGGGCCTTGCTTACTCATTCAAATTCAGAAAGTAAGCTATGGCATGAGCGGTTTGGTCACCTTAACTACCGCTATCTTTAGCAGCTCAGCACTAAAGACATGGTCACAGGTCTACCTCGAATCAGTTTTTCAGAGGGTGTATGTTCAGGTTGTTCCATGGGCAAGCATCCCGAAGAGAAGTTTGATAAAGGGAAAACTTGGAGAGCTTTGGAAGTTCTTCAACTTGTTCATAGTGATGTAGCAGGTCCATTTCCAGCACCTTCATTTGGTAAGGCCTGCTATGTTCTTACCTTCATTGATGACTACTCCTGCTTCACTTGGGTCTACTTTCTCATTCATAAGAGCGAAGTATTTGACAGATTTCAGGACTTCAAGACTCGTGTGGAGAAGCAATCAGGGAAAGTGGTCAAGATTCTTCGCACAGATAATGGAAGGGAATATGTGAACAAAAGACTTGAGGATTTTTGTACATTTGAGAGGATTGATCTTCAGCATTCTGTAGCATACACTCCACAGCAGAACGGGGTTGCAGAACGCAAGAATAGAACTCTCAAAGAAATGGCTAGTTGTATGATACATGCACGTTCTCTTGATCCCGCCTTTTGGGCAGAGGCTATCAGTTGTGCCACACACATCCAGAATCGGGTTCCTCACAAAGCTTTGCAAGGTATTACTCCTTTTGAAGCTTGGGCTGGTAGGAAACCGATTGTGAGACATTTCAGAGTCTTTGGGTGTCCAGCATGGGCTCGCATACCTCCGCAGAAACGCAAGGCATTGGAACCATAGAGTCGACCTTGCATATTTGTTAGATATCCTGAGGGTGTTAAGGCATACAGATTGATGGATCCAGAGACACATGAGGTGTTCATTGAGAGGAGTGTTCACTTTGAGGAAAGCTCTCCTAGCTTAGCCTCTCTACCTCCTCCACCTTCCTCCATTGTGGATAGTGATGTTAGTGATTCAGATGATGAGACTCCTTCAACTTCGATTCGCAGGGGTAACACCTCTGCAGGGTCCACTTGTAGTTGAGGAGCCTCATTCTCCACCTCCACCTAGAACTCATTGGGCTCGACAGACACTTGAGTCTGCGGGTTCTCTTGTTGGAGATCCTTCAGATACACGGAGAACTCGATCACAACATTAGGATCTTCC
Organism: Cryptomeria japonica; assembly: GCF_030272615.1. NCBI lineage: Eukaryota > Viridiplantae > Streptophyta > Pinopsida > Cupressales > Cupressaceae > Cryptomeria > Cryptomeria japonica. The sequence continues at coordinate 181,258,314 of NC_081414.1, forward strand.
ACATGCATTCATTGCTACCGCTTTCGATCCACAGACATTTAGGGAAGCATCAGGGGTTCCTGAGTGGGACCAAGCTATGGAGGAAGAGTATAGTACCTTGATGAGGAACAACACATGGGATCTAGTCCATCTCCCTAAGGGGAGAAAGATGGTTCGATGTAAGTGGATCTATCAGACCAAGTTTGCAGCGGATGGTAGTGTGGATAAGTATAAGGCTCGGCTTGTTGCGAAAGGTTTCTCGCAGGTTGCAGGTGTCGATTATACTGAGACCTTTGCACCCGTAGCCAAGATGAACTCCATTCGTTTGACACTTGCTATTGCTGCAGCTCATGGTTGGGCTATACATCAGATGGATGTGAAGAGTGTTTTTCTTCATGGTGATCTTGATGAGGAGATTTATATGGAGCAGCCACAGGGTTTCATCCAGGATACTTCCTTGGTTTGCAGACTAAGGAAATCTCTCTATGGCCTTAAGCAGGCCCCCAGGGCTTGGTACGCCAAGATGGATTCCTTTCTTCTCTCTGCAGGGTTCACTAGGTGTCATTCCGATCCGAATGTCTACATTTTGCGACAGGATGACTCTCACTTGATACTTGTGCTCTATGTTGATGACTTGATCATTACAGGGAGTACTTCATCCATCATTAGCAGGGTCAAATCTGCTTTGCATGACAGATTTGCTATGACTGACTTGGGTCTTTTGCACTACTTTCTCGGGATTGAGATTTCACAATCACCTTCCGGGATTACACTATCGCAGCCCAAGTATGCTCTTGATCTACTTGCACGCTTTCATATGGCTGATTGTAAGCCTGCCCCGACTCCCTTTCTTTCAGGAGTCAAGCTTGAGGCTCAGTGTTCTTCTCCACCAGTTGATGCCACTTTGTATCGTTAGCTTGTGGGTAGTCTCATCTACTTGATCCATACACGCCTTGATATTTCATTTGCAGTTGGCATGGTTTCCCGCTTCATGCAGGAACCACATGAGCTTCATTGGAAAGCCGCCAAACGCATCCTTCATTACATCCAGGGTACACATCACTATGGGATTCACTATGCAGCAGACACAGGACTTCGCTTGGTTGGTTACACAGACTCCGATTGGGCTGGCGATCTTGATGATCGTAAGTCTACTTCTGGTTACAGTTTTCACCTTGGTTCGGGCCCCATTTGTTGGCAGAGCAAGAAGCAACATGCTATTGCTCTCTCTTCGACTGAGGCTGATTATTGAGCCGCTGTTAACGTAGCGATTGAGACCATTTGGCTCCAGCAGATCCTCACAGAGTTTGGATTCACCACTCCATGGCCGATAGTTCTACATTGTGACAATCAGAGTGCTATTGCGATCTTGAAGAACCCGGTCCAGCACCAGCGGACCAAACACATCGAGATTCATATGCACTATATCCGAGAGCTCATCCAGGAGCAGGTCATTGATTTGCAGTAGTGTCCTACAGCAGAGCAGGTTGCTGACATATTCACCAAACCTTTCACCGAGAGTAAGTTCCAGCAGTTGCGAGCTCTCTTGGGGGTGCGGGATGTGTCATTAGGAGGGGTCAGTTGACTTCTTCTTCCTCTCTTATGGGGGGGATTTTTTCCTCTTTGAGATTTTGTCCTTCTTCTTTGAGAATCTTTTGTACATTCATCTCTCTTTTGGGGGGGACTTTTTTCCCACTGGGTTTTCTCCCTTTCTCCGTTTGTGAGAGATTGCATTGCATAGTTTTGCTTGCATTTGCATGTTGTACATGGGTACCTATCATGGCCTAGTAACCGGGACCCATCTTGCATTGTTGACTTGAGCACTCATTCCCCTAAGTTGCACTTAAGGGGGGGTGTTGGTGTAAATAAATATTCATTTTGGATATTATTACACTTACTTAAGTTAACTTAGGATAATGCATCTCTTCGTAGTTTGGATTTGAGACACTTAGGGAAGTGTGCACATAGGAATAGAGCTTGTAGGAGAAATTCCACCTTTTGTGGTCTTATTTTGCTGTTACACTCCACATTCGGTGGGTCATCCACCTCTTGTGGAATATTATATTATTTCTCCTACCTACCCCTAGTATTTCTTACCTACCCTTGTTTCTCATTGAGCCACATGTCATATTTGTGTGCTCATACATCCATATGGCCTTGCCTATATAAGCAGACCTATATTCATTGTATTGGTTAATCCAGTTGATCATTTGCATATTGATGAGAATACAGTTTGTTCTTGTCATTCTATTGTCTCTTTTTATGCTTTTCATTGTGCCCTTGATCTTGGCAAAATCCTACACTAGGCATAGCATAGAAATGAACAAATAAGAACAAAACACAATTACCCTGGGAAAACCTCCTAGGAGGAAAAACCCAACCAGAAAAGATCCTCAGATCTGATTATGGATTATATTCATATGAAGATTACAACACTTATCTTTAGTATTTGAAGATGATTGCACATAGGGCTGATAAAGTCTTCAACAAGTCTGCACTTTTGTAAGTCTCAAGCCTGCCCCATTTAACACAGTAATCAGCAATCAGATCCACACCCTAGGTCTGCACTTTATTGTATCTTAAGTTTGCACCTTTGCCTGAAACTGGATTGCAACCCCAGCTGCTTGAATTTGGAATAGTTCGCCCTCCTTGTAATGGTATTTGCTCTTGATATTAGCGCCTTTTATGACAAATACAAATCGCCAATATTACTTCTTCAAACTTCGCATTTTAGGCAGAGGTATAATTCGCATGGAATGATGAATAAGTGAATGATAATGTGAAGTTGTTATTTATTTACTAAGTTACTGGTTTGGGTTCGGGCACCGGTTCGGGTTTGAAGAACTCGGTACGGCAAAATTTTGAAAAGAGGTTTGGGTTCGTTAGTACAAAAACATGTAAATTTTATATATATATATATATATATATATATATATATATATATATATATATATATTTTGATATTTATGAAGCCTATAAGCATGAATTAAAATTTGCATGTCACACAACATCATATAAACAACCAAACAAACATAAACTTGTAATCATAGCATCATGATCAGACCATAATAGCATCATATACATCAAGTTTAATATCAAAATGACAAAATATTCAAGTATCATTGTTTCAACTTTCAACAATATAAACTTAAAGTTTAATCATCAAATGGATCATCTAATTCATCCTCCTCCTCCTCATTGACATTGACATTAGATGAGCCAATGCCACTTGCACTTGCACTATAAGTTGGCTCAATTTCCGAGTCATCAAGTGTCAATGCAAGAAGTTGAGAAGCAGGAGCATCCAAATCAGTATGCTCTGGCTCTATATCCCACATCTTTGTTTCCCCTTGTGTGTAGTCATGTTGTTTGTGTGAAAGAAGACGTAGGTTGGAATGCACATATACTAAATTCTTCGCTCTTTTTGATAGCAGCCTATTGCGCTTTACTGAGTGGATAAAAGAGTATGTGCTCCAATTACTTTCTGAAGCAGATGAACTAGCAACCTATGAAGACAAAGTAAACTATAAATAAACTAAAACTTGTAAATTTCAAATTTAATTAATTAAACTTGTGATAAAACTTTTATAGTGAGGGGTTGTAGATGTTGGAAGCATGTGCCATGGAAGTACCACCAGCTATGAGCATCCTTCTTGGATCTATGGCGAAGTGCATCAACACTTAGACCATTCCCATTTGCGAATTCTATGAACTCATTTGTAACAACATCTCGCAAATCATCATCAGGATATAGTCTAAGAAATGCTGCCTTGTACCCATCAGATACTTCTAGATCTCTCCATGGTGGAATCCTTCCTGGTTTATCAAGAAACTGGTTGCTATAGTACTTAGGTGTCAAGGCATAGTCAAGAAGGTGCAAAGGAGTGGTCATCTTATTCCACCTTTCTACAATAATTACTTCCAGTTCTTTGAAGAATTTCTCCCGAGGATCATTCTCTTTTTCATTTATAGTGACCTCTATTTTTTCAAGCATTGAGTCAATGCCATCATAAATCTCACCTATGCAAGGCCTATCCAGGTCTGTATAGCGAATCATGCTCATGATGGGCTCAGTGATACTTAGGAGATATGTAACAAGATCCCACCATTTCTCATTCAATATTCTATCCCTAGTTTTATCTGCCCTCTCAGTGCTACTTTGCTTCCATACAACCCAATTGGTGCTGATCACCATATTGCATAGTGCCACTCTAACTTTCACAAGTCGTCTTAAGACGATTGTGTTTGATGCAAAATAGGTCTCAACAACCTATTGTAGACGTATAAAAATGACCACTTCTAAAATGAATATTTTATGTTCATTCCTCTATTTAATTAAATCCACCTTGGGAAGCTGAGTAACACTTCGTTATTCCATAGCTTGCACCAAGAAGTCCTGTGTGTGTGTGTGGACAAGTCATTTTAGTAATATTTTCACATATTGAATTCTATCAGCTCACTTTTCCCGCATACACCTATAACACGAATTAATGCCAAATGATTAAAAAATAAAGCCAAACTTCAAAAAAGAATACACAATATAGCTTACACAATGATATTATGAACATTGAAAATTAAAAAAAAACAGAAAATGTAAAATTAAATTACTATTTCACTTACCTTCAATAGCTCCAAATTCGAATAGGTTCTAAAAATCCATTGAGACATGTGGTGGTTTGTGATGAAAATCTGGATGTCCTTAGCCTCTGCATACACATCTTTGATCGATTTTATTTTTTGCCCAATCCTTTGTAGCATAAGATTGAGTGAATGTACCACACAAGGTGTCCAAAAGATGTGATCATAGCGTTGCTCAACCAATAAACCAGCAACTCTACAATTTTTTGCATTGTTCATTATGACTTGGACAACATTGCGGGGTCCCACAGACTCAATGGCAGAGATGAGAATTTCTGCAATAAATTGGCCATCTTTTATTTGGCCCTCACAATCCATAGCTCTCAAAAACATTGCCCCTTTAGGGGACACCGCTATGACATTGATCAAGGGACGGTTTTTAGCATCTTTCCACCCATCTGAAACAATTGGTACACCTGTCTCAACCCATGAATCCCTTATGGGTTTCAATGCATCTTCAACCCTCTTCACCTCTTTCTCCAATAATGTTCCACGTACCTTCTCATAATCGGGGCCCTTATACCCTCTTGGTGCCTCATTAACACTTTTTATCATTTGCTTCCAATATGGGGAGCAAACAACATTGAATGACAACCCATTTGCATAAATGCACCTTACTATATCTTGGTCAGCATTGTCTCTACTCTCATTTTGGAATGCGGTTTCTAATGGCCCCTTTGTTCTTTTACGTGTCAAGGGTGGTTCACTTTGAGGTTCATTTGTGGCAAAGAAGGGGTGGTCTTCTACTACAATACTGAGATTAGAAGGGCCTTGCATTCCTTTTGTTTTCTTTGATGCGGTTTGGTTCAATCGACGGGCTTCCCTCTCCTCTGCCGCCTCATGCTCCCTAATATATTTCATCACTGTCTCATCTGGTATAGGTTTACCATTTTTTCCAGGGCATTTTTTGATGCCTCTTCCTTTTATTCCACACAAATGGCCTACCACCCGATAATATGAACTATTACGTTCAATATCACATCCATGGCATTTCCAACGGAATCCCCCACCTTCGGAAGTTGTTTTATATTGTCCACATATTTCCATAAGGGAGAATTTGGATCATTTCTTTGTTTTGTAATTATTTGTTCATTGCCAATGGAGGAAGATGTAGATGCCATTCTAGTTCCTATGGCAAGAAATAATATAAACATATTCAAAAACAAAAACTAAATAATGAAAAAAAATTCAAGTTTCATGTTTGACAATTTGTGAAACAAAAATAGTTGGAAAAAAATGTTTAAAAACCTACCTCTTGTAGCCAATGGAAGCTTGAAAATGTATGGAAATGATGTTGCAACACTTGTTGAAGCTTCAAAAATTAGTCTTCAACTCCTCTTTGATCTTGGAAGCCAAATTCTGTTCACCCTTTCTTCAATCTGCTCTCATAAAACTTTTGTTTGCAACACAAATGAGGTGAAATGAGTCAAAAAAAATGTTTTCGAAGTCAATTTTAGGTTATAACTTTCACTTTTTACAAGGCGGAATTGAAAAAAAAAAAAATTGCATTGTTTTTTGACTTTATGAGCCGCCCAGCCGCCCGGGTTCGACTAGGGTTGAACCCACTTTGGGTTTTTCGAACCCTAGTCGAACCCAATTCGAACCAGACCCGTACCACGGACCCGGTCGAACCTGGACCTGTACCAGGGGGGCCTAGAGGCGAACCCAGTAACTTAGAGTATAAGTGGTATTTCAATATGTCTTTTCTCCTTCTTATACTTTAAGTTATATTTCATATATATTGTCAGGATGTTTGAGAGTGGTTTCGGACCTCCAGGAGTTATAATGCAAAATCTAGTTTTTGGAGGATTCTTCAATTTTCTAGACAGTCAAATTTCAGAATCAGGATGACATTCCAGACTTAGCCAAATTTTAGGACATTTGAGGATGACATTCCAGATTTCGATGATTTTTTTCGAGCTGATTATCCTTTGAATGTGCCATGACCCCCTAAAATATAGGAAATTAGCTTTTTGGGTCAAAACTTGAAAATTTTGGATTGCGGTCGAAGCAGGTCAGTGGTATCAGTGCAAACCCTAGGTCCCTATTCCGAAAAAGCAAAAAGTAGACATCCCTAAAAAATAGGGAAAACTTTCTAAAAATAGCCATATCGGGGATCGGGCTAAAAATGCCAAAAACGAAACTTCCTAAAAAATAGGAAAAAGCAAAAAAGCAAACTTTCTAAAAATAGAAAGTTGTCCAAATTTGTCCAAATCAATTGTGATCTTCGTCCTTTGGCCTTTCTAAGCACTTTGGCAGTGTTCATACTCTGGAATCACATGGTTTGCAAAAATTAACTTTCAATCCTTAGGACTCAAACCGTTCAAAACTGAGCGAGGCTTGACAAAATTGAAGCGGAAGGCCACGAGTTACTAACAAAAACCCTAGAAAGTAGGAAAAGAGAGGGTCCCCATTTGCAATGGGGCGATGTGTGAAAAAGGTCACAACAGGTATCCTTGCGACCCAGGTCAGCACCCAACCTGCCTTGCCTTTGTCTTACTTACTGCAAAATCAACTAGTTCTTAAAACAAGGATTTCATTTTAGTTTTTTCCTGTAAGTTTGCATGAAGCATAAAAGCAAAGGATACACAAAATGATTGAATCCTTTTTTGACTCTTTGAGTAACAAAATTAAAACATAAAAGAAAAGATAGTTAAAACTAAAAGAGGGTTTTAGTTCTGCTTTTCATACTCTAGATTGCACGAGGACTTTAAATTGGCTTTCTAGTTTATTTTTATGCAAATAAAATTTGAAAAAAAGTAAAAATGGAAACTCTAAATTAATCTATATAAACCCTAAGAGCATATTTATAAATTTGAAACCTTAAACAAAAAACAGCATTTAAACAGCATTTATAGATTGAGGGTGGTTTATCATATTTATAAATTTTTTTGGGGTGTAGAATCTTGGGGGTAAGGATTAGGGTTTTCTCTTTCCTTTTTCTAAACATGTCATTCAAAAAAAAATGATTTTTTGGGTTGGGGTGGGGGCTCCCTGCTGTCATCAGGATGGTTGAGGGATGTCCAAGCATCCCTTGGCAGCCACGTACAAGAAGAAATGTGCCTAGGGGTGTGCCCTCTGCACTACAGGGATGTTTCTCCTTACAGTTGGCAGTGAAGGGGCAGCAAGGGGATGCCTCATCCCTGTCCCCACATCCTGGGGACATCTCTGTCACAGACACTTTGGGTTTTTGGCACCAAACAATCATTTAGATTTAGGATTTATTAATATAATCTATTCCAGACTACAGAACCTTAGGGCAAATGCTAAGTGGATATCCTCTTTTGTATCATACAATAAATATATAACAAACCAAGCTTCATGACCAATAGAATCAATAGAAACCCCAAACTGGAAGTATATAAAAGCAGCATAATTTCTTATATAGTCCTGTTACCTGTATATATGTTGAATAGATTGCCTGTGGGTTTAAATTTCCGGCTTAACAAACTGCCAGAAACTCATTTCCTCCATTACAGACCTATTCACCATTTCCAAACCAGTATCCTCACCCTCTACCATTAGTTCCTTCAAATTCATTTCCTTCTTACCATCAATGACAATTACATAACCTTTCATGGTTCAGGTTTATTTTTTCTTTTTGCTTCATCATATGTTAATTGTTTGGTTATCCCTTTCAGTAAGTATCAGGATTTTGTGTGATCAAAATTCATGCTAACTCGATGCTTAAAAACTCCCCATGAAAGAAAAATTTGTTGCTCCAGTTCACTAAGATGGTATCCGGTCCTATCACCTTTGCCATTTTATACACGCTCCTGGTTTTGGTTTGAAGTTTGGCCTGAGTCTGGTGAAGACTTTACAATTTTCTAAGCAGCACTGGTCTTCCCCCATTCTTTCAAGTATTGGGCATGACACCACAAGTTTGGGGCAGCTCGATGAAGGATGCCTTCTTCCTTAAGCATCCTGAGTTCAATCCTTAAGTTTATCAGTTCTTTTTTGGCTCTTTTCCTGATTGCATTTTGAACAACTATTCCTCCTCTGTCAGAATTTTCATCTTGGCATCATCAAGAATGACTGCAAAGTCTTCATATGGACAGCTTCAAAGAGCATAAGCTTTCTTTTCTATTCATCATATAGACTATACACAATCTCTTTTTTAATTGCTTCTTTGATTTGATGCTAGCAGCCATATAAGACTTAAAAGATCAACTGTATTTTCTGTAGGCAAAAAATTTACAACAGATGTTTCAGAGCCCATTCTAGAAAGGGTTTATACAATGGTCAGATGACAGTATGATTCAGTTATTTATAATGACTTTAGATCTCCTCTCATATTTTTAATCACACTTAAACAAACAACCAAATATACCAACTGAATGATTAAATTCCACAATTTTGAAAAGAAACTATAGCATTAGATAAGGAGAGGCTCACATCCAGTTGCTCCAAAATCCCAAGAAGCAATAAAATACTCAGTAAAATATGTAATTTTCCTTAGTAAAAATAATATCTAATCTTCCTTTGTGAATTATCCTATTTTCGTGGGCTTTCACAATCTAAAATATATATAATACCATGCAAAGCCAACAAATATATATTCCCAAACCAAACTGCTAAAGTGATAAGTACTACGACTTCCAAGCTGCATTCAAGTGCAGAAACCAAAATGCACAGGAGCTGCTTGCAGAAGGTTGGTAGGGGTTGTTTTGAGTCTTTATAGATTGTTACTGCTATCTTGATGACTCGAAATATATATTCCTAAACCAAACTGCTAAAGTGCTAAGTACTACAACTTCTGAGCTGCATTCAAACACATCAACTAAAATGCACAGGAACTGCTTGCAGAAGCTTGGTAGGGGTTGTTTTGAGTCTTATAGATTGTGAAGAAGTTGAGAAAATACAACTTCAGAGATCCCAAGAACCCTTGTTAGCAAAATACCTGTCACAAGAGAAGAATGGAGGCAAAAAGACAATAATGGCTCTGAAGAAGAAGATTATCATTCAGAGAGGGAATCAATTAATGAAAAAGTACAATACAATCCTTATAAAAGGATATTAGCAACCCTAAAGAAACCCTAAAGGGACAATGTGTATTTAATAATAATTTTTAAATACCTACAATATTATTAAATGCCTAAGTTTAGCTTGAGCATAGAGTATAATAGACTAATAATTAAATAAATAATTATTAGCTAATACAAGATAACAATAACACCCCCCCTTAAGATGAACTTAGGGAGTAGCTAAAAAAACTAAATGCATGAAGCAAAAAAAAATACTACATGAGAAGGCAAAAAATTTGGGTTTCGGCAACAAAGCCTGATGAGGTACCCAATCACAACCAAATCTCTATGAACCGGAGAAATAGAGAAAACCACGTGGGAAAAAAAACTCTACTCCAAAAAGAGATGGAAAAAGTGAGTGAAGGATTGAAGAAGCCTCCAAACAAGAATGTTCCAAAAAGATAGGAACAAGAGAAGACCAGAAGAAACACTGAAGCATGAAGAACCTACAAACACTGTCAAAGAATAACTGTTGATTTGAAGAACCTCCACTGAAATAGAAGATGATTAGGTAGAGAAGACTATAAACTGCATGAGTGCCCTCAAATAACACTACTCGAATTAGATGACAAACAAAGGCAAACAACTGAACTCGAAAATACAAATGGCATAAAATACCAAAGTTTGAAGCGCTGATCCAACGAACTGAGGAAGCATTAGAACAACAGGAGAAACCCCCCCATAATGCTAACAAGGGAGAGGGACAGGTTCACTGAAAATGACGGCCAACAAGAATTGCATGACGAAGAACTTGGAACATCAAAGGTGCAAAGAAAGTACATAGTGGCGTGGAAGGAACACTCACTTGACACACATCATGAGGCTAATGTCGTGGAAGGAACACTCACGTGACAAAGGTAGATGGCAAAGAAAGGCAATCATCAACCCCCCCCCCCCCCCCAATGACACTTTATAATTTAGTGCATGTACAATAAGGCACAAGATGTGCAAGATCCCAACTCTACAATGTATAGTGGCACTTTATCTCAGTGCGTTTGCATAAAGAAAATGCTTACAAAAAATGTCTACAATGATCAGAAGAGACAAAAAGCTGAAAATACATAAATAACAGCCAAAGACGAGACATCCTGCTCAAAGAAAGAGATCCCAGAACTTGAAACATTCAAGATATTCACCAGAGTGTTGAAAAACAAAAAACTAAATAAAATGTACCTGGAATAGAATTTGGAAAAAAAACTCATATGACTTGAAAGTTCACAGAACAAGCTTTTCAACGATATAAAGTTTTCGAAAAACGGAGTTCGGATGCTCAAGTTATGTCTCCCAGAGTGCAAAAAGGAACTACTGGCTTTGATAGCAAAAAACACCATTAAAAAAGAAAAATCAGAAGATCAAACCTCCAGATCTAAAGAGAGTTCGAAAAGAGCTTTCCGACGATATAAAGTTTTCGAAAAAGCGCCTCTGTATGACCAAGTTACGGCCAAAAGAAAAAAAAAACCCTCTTTTTTTTTGACGAAAATTATCTGACGCATTTGTAGGTACAGCGTTACAGATTTGTGTGCCTCATAAAGCGTGCCAATGAAAAAATCATGGCCCAGATGCCCTTGTCACCGAAATAAGTTAAATTATATATCAAAATGATTGGAAACGCCCTTTGAAAGCCAACGGTGAGGTCTTTTTTGACTCAAACTGCTTTAAAACAATTTTTTTTAAATGATTTTTTTAATGAATTTGTTGAAATTCGTACCAAAAAAAGGGCAAAACCCCCAAAAAATTCAGAACCCAAATTTCTCGAAATTTGACAAACTTTATATGGAAATGGGGGTTTTGGGTGTTCTGAGCTCAACGGTGAGGTCCGATTGAGCCCAAAATGATAAAAAACAAAACAACTACCCCAGATCCAATAAAAAAGCTTGAAACCATCTAAAAAATCTTCTGAAAAATCAGGAACAAACAACAACAAATGTAGGCTTTGATGTTGAAATGGTTAGCTAGTTCGGATCATATTTCAATGTTGCCTTGTGGCAATTAAAATATTATCTTATTGTAATAAGATTAAGCGATTTATGTTTATAGGGCTGGGCCCAAATGTAACGTATGGGTTAAGCGATTTATGTTTATAGGGCTGGGCCCAAATGTAGTGTATGGATTAAGCGATTTATGTTTATAGGGCTGGGCCCAAATGTAGTGTATGGATTAAGCAATTTATGTTTATAGGGCTGGGCCCAAATGTAAATTTTGGTTAAGCATTTCATAGGGCTGGGCCCCAAACAGGAAACGCGTGACAAATTGCAAGTTATGTAGGCCCCAAATTGGGCACCAAAGTGCAAAGCAAAATATGTAAAATAAAGGAAATTAGTTAAGGCCGACTTAGAAGACTTGAACATGAATCTTGTATATAAACAAGATTCATTCTTCACAACATCCATCCTTATTAAGTGCGATCAGCCTTATGCAAGAACAGTCAGCGAATCTGCATGTTAGAGAGCGAATTCATTGGACAACTTGCTGGGCAAGGTGGTGCGCTATACTTTAGTGATCTCCCTCTTCAATTGATGTCGATATTCTGCTCTCTCTGAAGACACACTACAACTGCATATGCTAGGTTCAGTCTGCCCTAGACTGGCAATCAAATCAGATAAGTAATCTGATTCATGTAATCTGCTTATAATTAAGAATCTGATCTGAATCTTTCATGCTGGGTTTTTCCTCTAAGAGGGAGGTTTTCCCAGGGTACCTGTGTCTTGTGTTGTGTGTTTTTATTATTATTTCTGATTATTCTCAATCTGTTTATAACTTAAGTAACTAGATTAACATCCGATTACCTAAAATCAACATCTGATACCATGAAGAAGTTGAGAAAATACAACTTCAGAGATCCCAAGAACACCTGTTAGTAAAATACTTGTCACAAGAGAAGAATGGAGGCAAAAAGACAATAATGGCTCTGAAAAAGAAGATTATCATTTAGAGAGGGAATCAATTAATGAAAAAGTACAATACAATCCATATAAAAGGATATTAGCAATCCTAAAGGTGTGCAACCCTAAATATGTGCAGCCCCAAAGAAACCCTAAAGGGATAATGTACCTACAATATTATTAAATACCTAAGTTTAGCTTAAGCGTAGAGTATAATAGACTTATAATTAAATAAATAATTATTAGCTAATACAAGATAACTCTAACAGATTGTTTTTGCCATCTTGAGCATTGCTGTCATCACCAAAATTTCTTTGTTGTGCCGAGAAACCTCCACCAGGTTGATTAGACCCATCACTGCAGATTTCTGAAGGCAGAAAAATCTTAAAATGCATTATTGGATCCATAACTATACATGTGATGAATGTGTTTATTATAACTTTAAATCTGAAGATTTGTTTTTTTAATAACTAAATGAGGCTCCATTGGGGTCCTCACTCTTGCTAAAAGTGTATAAAAGGATTACGAACAAAATATGTTAAACCATAACATAGCAAAAACTATAGCTGGTAACTACTTGTAAACTTTCATAGCTCAAAACATCTCCAGAAGAAAACTACCAACCACCTGCAAGCAACAAATAGGAACAAAAACTGTCTACAACAGCCGTCTGCCTGCCATACCTCCACCAGCTTCATCAGGAGACACACACTTCACACATTCCTAAGCCACAATCCTCCAAAATAGAAAATTTAACACCATGCACCAATTCCGTATGCTTAGAAGCCCAATGGTGCATACTGGAAACCTCTAACATGCCATTTGTGTGGGAAAGCAGCAAATTGGAAACTACCAGATTAATATCGGAAGGAAATCTCATCATTGGAAGCCCCCGAAGCAACCACAAAACACCAAGCAATATTGACTTTTCAGTTCTACACAATAAAAAAACTATAATCAAATGACAAAGAAATACTATGCAAAACAAAAAGTAATCTCTGAAAAGTCGAATAAATAATGAACTGTGAGCATCACATTCGGGAGATGCCATTTCTATTGCAGCCTAGACCCACATTAAAGCAAATACAGACGGTTGCCATTGCCAAGTAAATTTGGCATCCATAAGGAACTTGAGTCCACGAGCCATCTTTAAATGACCATTCACACACAATATCAAAGACACTTCATTAATACATCCCTTCACCTTTGATCAAAGCTTCCAATCCTGATTGGTGGGAAGCAAAATAGAGTGGAAGAAACAATGCTTTCGAACTTTAGTTGCATGTTACGTATAGAATCTAGAGGGAGGGCCCCTACTATTCTATGGCCCGGATGGAAAGCAATTCTTTCTGGTTTAGTTGATATTGTAATGTTCTCTTTTGAAATGAGATTTAATAGTAAATATTAGCAATGAATTAAAATAAAATATAATTATAAAATATAAATTAACATTTAATTAAGTTCAATGAATGGTCAAAAGGCATGAAATAAAGAGTTATGACTATTGAAGGATTAAAGGTACAAAAGGGATATCATTCCTTAAAGAGAAGGGAGGAGGGATAGAGAATGAGCATATGAATCAAGGAAGGATTGATGAAAGAAGAAAGAAATGGGAAGGTGATAAGGAAGTGACTGTTTCAAAGCGCAGATAGTATGAAAAGCTGTACTCTTTAAGGGTGGTAATTATGAAAGGTTGAGACTCTTGCAAGGGTAGACATGATGAAGAGGTGTGACGTCTCTCTCACATTGGAAGATGTAAAGGGGAGAAGGTTTCATTTGAGGAGGATATGCAAGAGAGGTCAATTTAGAAAATAAATTATTATTCTCAAAAGGCATTAATGGAGGGTGGTTACTCAAATCTTATGAAAGGTGGTAACCCTTTTACCAATAAACTATAAAGGAGAAATCATTCCAAGCATTCAAGGATTGATTATCAATCATCACTTATGAATCCACAAAAGCAGTCATCAATTATCAAATCAAGCAAACAATCAATCGGCAACACACTCTATCAAGTTAGCATTCATTCAATCATCATTTACCAATACATCAAACCAACATTCATTACATCATTGCTCATCAATCATCTAATCAACAATCACCTAATCATCACTCACCAATAGCTCAAATCATACAATCAAAGGAATTAATTCAATCAATCATTCGTTCATACAAATATCAACCATTAAAAAAAACCAAGCATCAAGTGGAAATCTGAAAACAGAAAAAGAAAACTAAAAAATTATTATTATCTTCAGCAATAATAGATTGAGAGATAAGTTTATGAATAAAAATAAATTATAAATACATAGATGCAATAGTTATACCTTGCAGAAATTAAATAATTGATCATAGTGAGTAATTTAATTTCATTTCCTTTTAATAAGTATTTAAAAACAAATTCATATAGCTAATTGATTTTGAATTTATTTGAAATGGATTGCGATTAGGAAGGATATCTGGCCATTTGAGTTCACAAGAGGTGAAGCCCTGATCTATCCTTCATTAAGCACGCCACCCCGAGATGGAGTGCTCATGAGCTAGGAGGTGTATGAGTCCTCCTAGTCTTGGTGAGGTAGGCAGTCTTCATGCTCTTATCAAGCACGCCACCTTGAGTTGTAGCACTTGTGGGCTGGGAGGCATGTGTGTTCGTAGGCTTTATTGAGGAGGATGGAGTGCCTCTAAGATTGACTTAGGGGTGGAGTAGATCGAGATCCTGCCATTTTTATGGGATGGGAGGCAAATGAGTGCACACTTGAGGGACTTTCAAGTATGCCATCTCGAGATGCAACACTCGTGGGTTGGGAGTCGTGTGAATGCGCTTGGGCTTGAGGGTCTTCTCAAGTATGACACCCTGAGATGGTTGGTTGAGGATCCACTCATGCTCTCGCAATACAAGGACAACCATCCTTGAGATTGTGTTTGCTAACGTTTCTGATGAATTCCTAATATGATTACTATTGGAATATACTTTGGAATATTTATTAATGCTATTTTGGATTTAAATATATATGATGCTTATATGGATGTATATGTTATAATGAAATTTTGATATTTGTGTTAATGCTTTGTAAAGTTAGATGTTATCATATGCTCTTACGTTTTAATGATTATGAATATTGTTCTAGGACCTAAACCGGGATTATCTTAAATCATGTATTGCATTTGATAATATTTTTATAAAGTAATGTTTGTAAATGAATTACCTCCTTAGACTTAAGCTGGAATTGTTATGCTAGGGTAGTGTTGTGACCATTTCACACATCGCCCCATGCAAATGGGGACCCCCTCTTTTCGCTCGTTTTTCGCTCGCTTTTCGTTTCGCTTTTAGGATTTTGTTAGTCAGTCAGTTGTCTGGATTTAGGGTCAAGCCTTAGGGTTTTAATTAACGTCTTTTCAAGCCAGAATCCAGTCAGTTTTGAGAGCTTTTGAGCTTCTTTTGTAAGAATGCAAATTTTGAATGCAATAAATTCGCCAGAATGGTCTAATTTTCAATTGAATGTTGAAAGCAGAGCTTAAATTTGTCTAAGTGTTGGAGATGAAATGTGAATTTTTGTCCAATTGAGCAATTTTGACCAAATTTTGACTTTTTTGATTTTTTGACCTTGGGCATTGGAAATGATTTGTTTTCGCCTTGTGAAGTGGTAAAATGTATAAAATCATGTTATTTTGGCCTGTAAGAGCAAAATCGCTCCTGTCCCTCAGTGAAGGACCGGGACTCGTTTTCAAATATCTTACTATTCCTGCAGGACCAAGATGAATTTCGAGTTGGAAGTGATGAAGAAAGGCGAGATCTTTCCATTGAATATAAATTGAAGATTTTCACGAACACAGAAATACCTCCAGGAGAAGAATCGCTCCTGTCCCTCTCCAAGGGACCAGAGCGATATTCTTCATAGGGCAAAATTCAGACAAAGATCAAGTCAAGTTTATGTTTGATGGCAAGGAAGGAGGTGAAATGAAACTATTGAAGACAAATTGAAGATTTTGAAACGTCAGCAAGGACCCTAAATGCTTAAGTTCGCTCCTGTCCCTCAGGAAGGGACCAGAGCGATTTTTGTTATAGATGATTTTCTTGCTAAATTGCAACCGGCCTCAAGGCATAGATGAATGGAATGGAACATGACGAATCCATTGAATATAAATTTTGAAGATGACGAAGTGAAATAAGGCCTACAGAGCTAGAATCGCTCCTGTCCCTCTCCAAGGGACCAGGGCGATATGATGGTTATATTGCTTCTTATTCAAGTTCAAGACATTCCAAGACGAGGAACAAGGTGGCAAAGGCGTTTCAAGGCATTTCAATCAAGCATGAAGTTACAAAGGTCCTCACGTTGAAGGAATTTGCACTCAAATCCCCAGTTCGCTCCTGTCCCTCAGGAAGGGACCAGAGCGAAATTTGTATAAGGACATGAAATTTGAAAGTTGATCACGTCCCAAGTATCCAAGGGAATCGAAAAGGCTTCATTCTACACGATGAAGACAATTGCAAGTTGAACAAGGTAAAGACAAGCTCAAAATGTTGAACTTCGCTCCTGTCCCTCAGGAAGGGACCAGAGCGATGTTGAAGGTATTGACCGATTCATGCAAAAATCACGTTAAGACAAGGCTTCACAAGGTCATACAAGGTTCAAGGCGTCTTTTGAAAGTGATATATCAAAGTTTGGAACGTCCAAATGTTATCAATCAAGCTAAGGAGTCTATATCGCTCCTGTCCTTTGGACAAGGACCAAAGCGATTTCATTAAAAACACTCATGCTCCTTCAAAATCAAGGCAAGGCAAAGATAGACGAAGTTAAGGACGTCCTTTGGAAGACAATGAACGAAGAACGAAGATCAAATGTTTACAAATTTGAGCCAGGACATGGAGATCGCTCCTGTCCCTCTCCAAGGGACCAGGGCGATATTTGCCAAAACACATGATGTCCTTTGAAGATCATGTTGAGATAAAGTCGCACATGGTTTTAGACATCATTTGGAAGGCGATGCAAAGGGAAATGGACGTTAAATATTACCAATTTGAGCTTAAAATGGAGAAAAGACAAGGATCGCTCCTGTCCCTCTCCAAGGGACAAGGGCGATGATCCTTTAAACATCAAAATACCTTGTAAAAGCAACTGGGACAAGCATGGAATGAACAAACGATGTTATTATTCGCCTTATGATGAAAATTGGAGTGCGAAGATGCAAGATCAACGTGAAAACATGAAGATCGCTCCTGTCCCTCTCCAAGGGACCAGGGCGATAATGGATATAAAGGTATTTGTTTACCCAAGCAAGTCGATCTAGTTTGAAGAACCTAGTGAAAATGGTTGATTTGAACGTAGAAATGAAGAAGTTGAACGTAAAAATTGCAAGAATCATAACCAAAAGAGTGGATCGCTCCTGTCCCTCTCCAAGGGACCAGGGCGATGAGGTACGTATCTACCATTTTCAAAATTTTTGGTGCTAAATAAACATCTTTGAATTCATTTTAAATGCTAAAGTTCGATAAAGTTAAAAACTCAATTAATTAGCATTTAAATATTGCGTTTGGCATTTATTAATTATTTTGCCTTGTTAAAAAATCAAAATTTATTAATTAAAAATAAAAGGCATTTAATAATTAATTAATTAATAAAAAATCGATTGGAGCGCTTGGTGTTTTAAAGGTCGGCCTTGTTATTTTATTAAAAAATCGTTTAAAATTGCCTTTTTTTTTACCAAGTCGGCCTTGGGGGTGAATGGTGAGGTGAGCGCTATAAAGGGAGAGGTGAAATCTTCATTTTCACATCATCATTTTACCTATCTTACATGCGATTTTGAGGAAGAAGGTGCAAAATTGTGTTTGAAAGTGTGATTTGGAGTTTATTAATCAAAGGTGGTGCGAACTATCAATCCAAGGTGGCGCTAGTAACTTCCAAGGTGGTGCGAATCTATATTGAGCGAATTTGCCAAGGCTTGAAGATCACGTTAAAGGGGAATTTGAAGATCACGTCAAAGGCAACTCAAAAGGTGGCGAATTGCTATTTTGCTAAGGCGATTACATTGAAGGCTATTTTCGATCTTTTTGCCTAGGCGATTTTGTCCTTTTTGCATTCTAGAGTTAGCTCTCTCTTGAGGTATGGCGATTCGATTTTATTGTTTTATTTATTCATCGTCATATTTTAAATTTTAAATTTTGAATTTTGAATTCCTAGCTCAATCGTTATTTTTTTTAGGAAATGATAACTCTAAAGACTTATCATGACGTTTCCTAAAATTTATCTCTCTAATCTATGTTATGTATTGCTAAATCATATTACTAATAACGAAATGTTGTGTAGGTATGGCGACCCCGAAGGCGGGAGCATCCACCAATCGCTCAGCTCTCATGAAAGAAGATCAGAAGACCAAAGAAGTGGAGACCAAGATCGTGTCAAAGTGGAGCAACATTGGAGATACAAACTTGGGTAACTTTAGCACGAAGAAGTTTCGAGAGGTCCCTTACATTGGCAAGCCATCACCTGTCGCCCGGAGAATAATCGAGAGTGGCATCATTAAGGCGGCCGGCTTTCCTCCAGCTGTTCAGTGCCATGAGTTGATGATCGAGTGTGCTCGTCACTATGATCCATAGTCCAGAACGATCGTGTCCAAAGAGGGAAACACTTTGGCGTACCTTTCAGAGGAAGCTATAAGTGAAGCTTTCCATCTTCCAGAGCACAGGGACATGATATACAAGAGCATAGAAGGAGCCAGATCAATGTACGAAGATGATCCAGATGCTTGTTTAAGCATTATCAACAAGAACTGGCTACTCAAAAGCCGTCCCCGTCTGAGCAAGGTCCCGAACACACCGCATAGGATTGATTTCCAGGAGGAGTACAGAGATTTAATTACCATGCTCAACCGAGTTACAGGAGCCCCTCATGCCTTCTATTTTGAGAAGTGGATGTTTTACTTCATCCAGGGGATTGTTCAAGGGAAAGGTACGATACATTGGGCTAGGATGATTAGCCATTGCTTGGACGTACAGTTGAGGAGACTCAAGGCTACTAAGTCCTTCCACATGAGTTCATATGTCATCTATGCCTTGATCAGGAGTGTTGAATACGCAGGACTACCTCACAGAGGAGTGATTGGAAGAGGACCCGGCGAGGTCAGAGCTTGTGATTCCTATGCCTACTTGCATCATCCGCCAGGGAGTAACTATAAGTTAGTTAATGATACTTTCATGATGAACATCACAAGGACGTTGCAAGGTGGAATTCACAACAGGTTATCTCAGGATGCCCAGGAATTCATAAAGAGGTACGGTGCTTGGTTCATTCAGTTTCCCAAGTTCACTTATATTAGAGTGCATGGATGTCCTTTACCACCATACATGTTGCCGAGATATCCGACAGACAGAATTGTGTTACTTGAAGTAACAAGGCAGTTGGCAGCATATGTGAAGGCATTCAGACACAGACATCAGAATGGAGTTCCAGTACCTATCATTTTGGGTAATTCAGTTGAGGTATGTCCTAATGCTTTAGCCATGGATGACGCAGAGAAGGAGTTAGCCTTGTATTCTTTTTCATCTTTTGCTTTGAGAGAAAGCTTTGATCCACATGGACATTTAGAGGAGACAGTCGGCAGGAAGTTTAGACATGAGTATCAGGTTGAAGATTTTATGATGAATCTCTTAGATGATCTTGAAGTGAAACGAAAAATGCACTCTAGATTGCCTTTGGATTTCATCAGGAAATGCAGGATATACAGAGTGGCCGACCAAGCTCAGGACAGTGGCAGACATATCCAGTCTTCCTATGATCGAGAAAGCAAAACAATAAGGTTAGATTGGAATGAGCCCGAGGTCGTGGATTTAGATACTTTGATGGCACCAGTCTTGTCTTGTACTCGCAGATGGGTTGACATTCAGCATCAGAAATTGAGAGAACAAGGCATAGCTATGACTTTCACTTTGGAAGAGAAACCTGCCGAAGGTGGAGCTAGTGTGAGTGAAGGCAATCCTAATCCTAGAAATTCAGGTGAAGGTAACCTTCTATGTGCCAGTGAGGGCAATCTCCATTCAAGAGGTTCGAAGAGGAAAGAGAGACCTGGAAAGAGAGAATCTTCCAAGAAGAAACAAGAGGCTAACAGAGATCGATCATCCGGTACTTCTTCTAAACCAGAGAATAGAACAGTTCAAGTAGAAGAATCCATGGAGTCGATGGTACAGAACGATAGGCAGGAGGAAGGACAGGCACAGCAAGGGTCACCAGATGGATCTCTCCAAGACTATGAGTTAGATGAAGACAAAGAAGACAATGAAATAACATCTCCTCCCAGACAAGAAGAAATAGTGCATAAGGAAATTCAAGTTCAAGAAACAAGATCGATTATCCCAGATTGGTTGAAGGGAAGATTAACCAGGGTGATCGTAGTAGAGGACGAGGATAATGCAATTGATTTAGAGAGCCTTGTTGGACGTTCACACGAAGTAACAGAGAAGAGAAAGGCTACCAAGATGTCCAAGATGATTCAAGATGAGACTGGATCCAGGAAATTATAGATAGCTACACCAGCAGCAGACAAATATGAAGGTGAGATCCTAGCCGAAGAATATGATATACAGACTTTTGAGTTAGGACCATCCACAGCAGAGCAGACTTTAGATGATGCTACCGACTCATTTGAGGCATTGAAGGACAAGCTTAGAGAAGAAATGGAGAAGAATAGAAAGCTTGAGAGAGAGGTCGGTGCATGGAGGACATATTTCAGTCACATCAATGAACCTTTGGGACGTCAGGATCCAGCTAGATCACCAGTGCAGGCACTCCCACTTCAATCAATCAATGAAGCAGACAGATTCAGGAACATGGTCCAACGTACAAGTAATTGGATGGATAGATCTCATACAGTGGCTATAGAGTTTGTAACAAGGATGATGAAGATTATTCATCAAGCTATCCAGGTTCTTGAGATGATCCACAATTTGATGATAACAGTAGCTGCATTCGCCCATACCAAGGATGTTATCATTCCTGTCTTGAAAGTTATTAGACACACATCAAGGAAGATTTTAGCGCAGGAGAAGATCTTGGAGGGAGAATCTCACAGTTTGTTCCATTGGTCAACCTTACTCCATATGAAGAGTGTTTTCTTCGAAGACATCAGTACTAGATGTGGCCAAGTTGAGGAGGTGATCAATCCGATCCAGGACAGAGTATTTGAGGTACTTCGTACCATTCTTGGCAGAAGGATCGAGGTCGAGACAGATGTGGATATGCAGGAACTAGAGGATAGAATCAAGGTCATCTTTTGCAAGGATGCAAATGTTACAGATGAGCAATATGATCAGATGTTTGCCACCATGCTCCTGATTGAAAGAACGAAAGAACTTGAAGCTTCATGGGATGCAGTTCTCCTAGATGCATTTGATCAAGTCATCCACTTGGAAGAGAGTATGAAGAATCTTCTCGAGATTCCAATTGCAGAAATCGAAGGAATCGTGACAAGATTCATTGCATATGCCAAAAAAAAGAACATTGGAAAGGGAATAAGATTCTAGATGAAAGGTTGTTATAGATGACATGGCATCTTATCTGTCATTGGTTTATGTCTCCTAGGTTTTTGTGCCAAATTTAATATTTGGCTATGCATTTAATATTGTTTAGTAAAAAGGAGGCCATTTGTAACAAACCCTAATTAGGGTTTAGGTGTCATGATCTTGATCGTTGATCTACTTTCAATCTGGACCTTTCATTGTAATTGGGGATGCTATTTATACCCCCATTTTTCATTTCATTTGGAAATAGTGTAATAGTTAATAGTTGATGTAATAGAGAAGAGAGATTAGAGCTAGAAGCAATTTTATTTTGTAGCAAGATTGAGTTTTGAAGAGAGAAATTCAAGCAAATTGTTGTATATGATGATTTGGAAATCAATGAAATATTGAAGTTATGGTGTTTCGTTGCAACTTTCTTAAGTTATCTTCATGGTTGTTTGATTTACTTGAATCATGCTCAATCAAAGTAGCTTGTTAATTTGAAGGACATTGTGTGAGACTTGATCTTTGGTAGGATTCGTAATCCAAACCACTAGCTTCTTGCTGATTGTAGGAACGCCTTGCGTGGTCGACTGGAGAATACCTTGAATCCCCTAATCTTCAATCATCATTGTATCTTAGATATGTACCTTCGTGGTAGTGTCCATGATCTTTGATGCATTGGATATCATTTTATTACCTTAGAAGATCGCACTAATTTCAATTGAGTTGTTATCTTATGGCAAAATTGAAGTTAGTTGAATCTTGCCAAGTCTTGTCCATACTAAGTCATTCATAGGGTTAGATTAGATTAGACTTCTTTCAAACCCTACTCTTTTGTTATTTTTGAAAGTTTTCTTAGTTTAGTAAAATCTTGAGCTTTCGGAATACGTAAGGCCCCTTGGAGGAAACAGCAAATCACATCATACCGCTGGAAGCTTGTCCACACGTAGAGACCCTACTAAAAGAACCTTGGAGTCTACCTAACTGATCCTTTACGCGAATCTTCAGCAGTTAGAGACTATTTTCTCAAGAGAGGATAAGATGCCTATTGGTATTTTATTCTGTGTATGATGGTGTACAAAATACACGTCAACAGGTAGGAATCAGGAAGATTAAGAAGGGACATTACAGATATACTATTACTTCGCAAGGCTGTGAGAGGGGACAATTCTATTTGTTGTTTGGCTAAAAAATTAGGCTGTGAAACAAATTTTATTAAAGGGCTGACATAAAGCATTTGCTTCATGTGCCATACTTCTACATTTTTGAACTAGGACAAGACTTTTTTAGTAAACCCAAGATAACATCTTGGAATCGCCTTCCACAATTAGTCTTTTACAGTGTTCCACAGGCGTTGGGGACGAGGGGACGCATTTCTGGGACCGGGGGACCAAGGGCCCAAGTTTGGGGATGGCGGTTGGGGGGGGGGTGGCGGGGTGGTGGTGCTGATATAGTTATACATATACATATAGTACCTGATAAACTAGTTTTGAAAAGATGTATGACAATATTACAGTATAAGAATTACATTTTAAATGAGACTATAGGAAATTTGAAATACTAAATTTAAATACCAAGATTTCTAAGTTGTGTTGTTATATGGAGCCTAATCAGACTTAGAGGTTAGATTTTCCCTACTTCTATCAGCACGGTTTCCACCTATATTTTTCAATGGGGGTTTGGGGGCAGCGCCCCCAAGTTGGGGTCAAGGGGCATCGCCCCTTGCGGGGTCAAGGGGCAGGCGAAAAATACTTTTATTATTTTCTAAAGGCATAAGGTGTTATTTTTCTATTGGCCCATGTCCAATTAGGGTTTACCCCTTCACCCCCCAAAAAGTCATTTTAAAATTTTTTTAATTTTAAACATTGCATATACGTGGGGGCGACAGGAGACGTCTGGGCGTCTCCCCGTCCCTTGAGAGACGTCTGCACGTCTCTCGAAGGACGGGGAGACGTGGAGGCGTCTCCATGTCTCTTTGGGAGACACAAAGATGTCTCCCTGTCTTCGGCGACACTTGGGTGGCAGTGGCGGGACTGCAGGGGACATCGTGTCCCCATCCCTCCGTCCTGGAGACGTCCCCGTCTCGGAGATGCGGCCAAAAAGGGGGGGGGGACGCGTCCTCGTGGAACACTGGTCTTTTATATCCCAAAGACCTTTCCAGGCTAAGTTACTGGGTTCGCCCCCCTAGACCCCTGGTACTGGTCTGGTACGGTCGGGGTTCGGGGTTTGGGGTTTGGGTCTGGTTCGCTTGTGGTTCAGACAGGGTTCGTGGTTCACAGGCCTGGTTCGAACCAGGGTGAACCCAAGAGGACCTAGGGTCGAACCCAAGAGGACCCAAGTCGAACCCAGAGGTTTGACAACCCAAAAATGGATTTTTTTTTTGCAACTTTTTTTTTTTTTGAATTCCACCACATAAAAAATTAAAATGACCCTATGTCTCAAGCCATACACCTATGCATCGTACAACCAAGAGAGAAGCACAAGTCTGTACGAAAGAACAAGTCAAAAAACACAATTCCTGTACGGGAGAATGCACCTTGATCAGAATTTTGACTTCTTTGGCCTTGTTCTTGATGTCTTAAAAAAGCAGAAAATTGATGCTGCCCCGGGACCCTGCGAGGGGCACTACCCCTCGACCCCGGAAGGGGCTGCCCCTTGACCCCGCTGGGGGTGCTGCCCCCAGACACCCACAAGGGGCGCTGCCCCTTGACCCCGTTGGGGGCGTTGCCCCAAACCCTCATTAGAGAATCCATTTGATGATCAAACTTTAAATTGTTGAAAGTTGAAGCAATGATACTTGAATATTTTATCATTTTGATATTAAACTTGATGTATATGATGCTGTTATGGTATGATCATGATGCTATGATTACAAGTTTATGTTGGTTTTGTTGTTTATACGATGCTATGTGACATGCTAATCTTAATTCATGCTTATAGGCTGCATATATATATAATTTACATGTTTTTGTACTAACGAACCCAAACGAACCCAAGCCCCTTTTCAAAATTTTGCCATACCGGCGTACTGGGTTCTTCGAACCCAAACCAGTGCCCGAACTCGAACCGGTAACTTAGTTTGCAGGGATAAACTTCAATTACCTCCAACGATTCCAAAAGAAGCAGCACTGTGCACAAAAGTTCACCGAGAATTCTATAGAGCAATTCCTGCAGAAACCATACTTGGGTTGTCATGAGAAGTTCCATCAAAGTTCAACTTCCAAAAACCATCCAGGGATCTAATCCATCTGGTCTTCTCTCTATCAGCCTTTTTGTTTCTCATCTCTTAATGATCCACTTTATCTGAAGATTTCTAAACTGTATGTTGATTTATAATTTCTTTCAGTTTTAATTTTTATATGCTCAATTTATGGTTTGCATTTATGTGGTGCAGCTTCTTTTTAAAAGTGTGGTGAATTGATAATTGTACACATAATGGTAATCATCACAATCTATAGGATCTGATAATTTGGGTTGATGTGTTGATTTAGATACACGGTGGACATGAAATAATCATTCGGAAGTCCATGTTTATGATGCTTGCAGTATAGGTTTGAGCATCGTGTACTTGTACCCATGGTTTGCAGACTCAGACTTGGAGGGTAGTTGGCAAGCCCAAAATTTTTGACTCGGCAAAATTTTGGCAAATAATCGACAAAAATCGGCAAAATCTTGGCAACTTAGAAAGTACTAAAAATTAAAATTTCTTTAAAAAACATATTATTTGTTTAAAATTCAATTACAAAATGTATTAAAATAAAAATCAACATCTCTAAAGAGAAATTGCATGGTTTTGTAGCAAAAAAAGTGTTAAGAACACGTTTTAACCAGTGTTTTCCTTGCGTAGGCATTAATACCTGTGTATTCCTGCATTCTTAAAAACTTGCGAGTTAAACTTGTAAAAATTTGCACAGCAAGAAAATCAGAGAGTACCTCACAGTTTGCAAAGTATGCCTGTACCTATATCCATATAATATAGCCATGCCTGTTCAATTACACATGTAGTTTGATTTGAAATAGTGTTCCCATTTTGATATTCCCATATCTCCTTGTAACTACTGGTTATGTGGTCAGTCAGGCTGTAAAAGTACTGGTTTCTTATTGATATGTATCATGCCTAAAGATTGGCTAGGGCCTGAGCTTAGCTCTGACCTTTGGTTCTGATTTAATCAGGCAATATAGTGTTCATTACTCCTGGTAGTGTAGAGTCTTTATAGTAGAATGGCAGAGATTAGTTGCACAACCCTTCACCTTTTCCCTCTTTGTGGTCAGAAGCTGTAAGGCACTGAATTCCTGTCGTTTGTATTAGTAGCTGTATGGTGACTGTTGATGGTGTTTTTATGCACAATCCAACACAATAAAATATTGAATACTGTATCCTCTCTTGAACAAAGACTTCTCAAATGCTGAAGATTAGCAAAGGATCACTTGAGACGACTTCAAGGTTTACAATATCAGGTCTTGACATGTTGGATAGCTTCAATGGTATGATAGTGTTCGAATTGTTCTTTATCAATTCAAGCTCATGGAATGCTATTCTTTGAATGATGTTGGAATACCGCTCTTTCCTATTACTAACAATCTTTGATAAAAAATGAAAAAATGAGCAAGGTTTAAGGAATGCTATGCTAATACTAAGAATGCAAGACAATGGACAACTTCAAGTGAGCTCAACTAAGCTTTGTTTCGACATGCCATGAACATCTCCACAACACCAGTGCAGTCTTCTAAGGATAGCTTGATGATTTTCAAATCACTACCACAAGCATGGATACCTTCAAGATGAAGCATACCAATGATGGAATAGTAATTGAAGTTAAGCTTTTGCTGAAATGAGTTCAGTTGACTACGCGAGGTACTTCACCATCGATGGAGTATTAGTAGTTTGATCAACGAGCTTCACTATCAATCATGCACATGCATCTTTCACTCATCTAAAATACTTAAAGCAAATTCTACTCTAATTTTCTTTTTCTTTTCAATATTAATTTCTCTCATAAAAGGATGAAGAAACAAGCAAATGCTCCAAAACTCAATAAGTCATCAACACTTCAATGATTTTATTAATTCTGCAACATCAAGCAACAATTCTTCAAATCTCTTCTAATTGATCCTTTACAAATGAAATGAGTTGAGCTTATATAGAACTCTCAATTACAATGAATAGCCAAGATAAAATCAGAGTCAAGGGCCCAAATTTTGCCACCTAAATCCTAATTAGGGTTTGTTACAACAAAAAACCTAATCATATTGCAAATTATTAAATATCAGCCAATGGGAGTGTGTCATCCATTTGGCACAAAATACAAGGAAAAATCCTCCAATACGAAAAATGACACCGCATTGGATCACAACAAACTATCTTCTAGAATCTTGTTGCCCGTCATCATTTCAATCTTAGTTATTGGAATTGAAGGTAGGTTCTTCAATTGTTCTTCCAAGTAACCGACTTCTAAAGTTGAGGGAAAAGTTGTCTCCCATCTTGGCCCAAAATTTCTAGTCTTACTAGCAAGTACCGTGAACGAGTGTATATCGTCCAACTGTTTCTCGGAAGGTGATCCGTCTGTTCCAAAGAATATGATCACTCTCTCAACAGCTGATCGGCATCTATGTGAATCCCCTCATTCATCTCCTTATCAAGAATGATCTCAGCTACCTCTACAATCTTGTCATGTATCAAATTTATTGCTCCATCAACATGGGTGTATCCACTGCAGATAGCTTCAAAGATGACCTTCCTCATGCGAAGCAAGTTACACCACTGTTAGAAATCAGGCGATTGCTCGTCTCTCAATACTCCTTCGTTCACCAAAGTTTGCTTTGGTAGTTTTCTCATTTGTTGCAATCTAGGCATGGTATAGTCTCTGGTGTCAACAAAAGTATCAGATGCTGCCATGAGGACATGAGTTCTTTCAAGAACACTTACAACTTTATCAAATATCTTCACTAGTTCTTTTATAAATGCATTCGCCCTTTTGAAATTCTTATTTATCCAAGTATCCATCAGGTGTGTTGAAGTTTTCGTCTTTTCAAAATTGTCAACTGAGTCTGAAGGAAGCAATGGTGGCGACATAGCTATAGGATCATGCTGCCTGAGCGGTTGCTTGAACTGTTGGAAGTGACTTCTCAATACATTGATTTCTCTTTCTAGTTTCTTATTCCTCTCTACTTCCAACATTAGCATGTCATGAACTGTCTTCACTGTGTCGTTCATGTCTTCCAATGCTTGATCAGTGGTGGGAGGACCTAAATCAATAGTCTCCAAGTCATTCTTTTGTTGTGATCTCGCCCTCAGGCTTATCTACTCTTGTAGTGGCAGTTTGTACTATTTGAGACCCTGCATCGTCTCTTGTCATCTTTGATATCTTCATTGCTTTCTTCTTCTCAACAGTCTCTTGAGTTCTATCTAGGAAGCTGTCCAAATCAATAGGATCTTCCTCTACTACTATCACTTCAATTGTTAATCTCTCCCTAAGCCATGCATGGACAACAAATTTCTCTTCTCCTACTTGCACTTCATTTAGTTGCTGATCTTCTCGAGGTGGAGATGTTACTTCTTGATCTTCATCCTCAATATTCACATCTACATCATTCCCTGCCTTATTGTTGACTAGCTTGGGTGTGATTGAATTGTCTTGACCCAATGGTCGCTTACCCTTGTTTGTCTTTTTGCACCTACTGTTCTGAATTGTAGATTCCATGGACTCCTTCACTCCAAGATCAATACTCTCCCTTGGTGGATGATTTTCTTGGCCAGTTGCTTGATTCATCTATACTTTGTGCATGGAAGAGGTACTAGTAGAAGGGCGGCTTGAACTTGACTACTTCTTGTTTGGGGGCTGTTATGACTTTCCTTTCTCTTAGATCCTTTGGAATGAGCTGATTGGGTGACATTTCCACTCCGCTTTCACTTTTTGTATCATCATTGAAAGACTCTACCTCTCTCATCAATTCGAAAGTTAGCTGGGTGTCTTGACTCTTCAATTTCTGGATTTGGATGTCTACTTGTTGTTTGTATATGCTACGACTGACTTCATTAGATCATTCAGGTTGGTAATCTCCACATCAATCCAATTGACTTTCACCTCTTTGTCTTTCTCTTGTTCATATATTGGTTGGAGGCATCTTCCTCTACCTTGCACTTGATCTGGAATGTCGAAGACCTTGCATGCCTTGATGATGTTGATAGGTAGTATTGTGACCTTTTCACACATCACCCCATTGAGAATGGGGACCTTCCCTTTTTCTTGCTTTCTAGGGTTTTGTTAAAGCCTTGTGACCTTCCGGCATCAGTATTGCCAATTTTTGTCAGTTTTGAATGGTTTGAGTTTTGAAGTTGTTAGTCAATTCGTGCAAACTAAGGTCAGAACAGAGTCTAGACATAGTCAAAGTGCCTAGAAAGGCCGAAGGACGAAGATTGCAATTGATTTGAGTGGATTTGGACAACTTTTTTTTTTTTTGGAAAGTTTGCTTTTTTGCTTTTTCCTATTTTTTAGGAAGTTTTGTTTTTGGCACTTTAAGCATGATTCCCGAAATGGCTATTTTTAGGGATGCTTTCTTTTTCTATTTTTGGAAAGGGGATCTAGGGTTTGCATTATTGGCTTTGAGATTCACTGAAAACGATTCTTCAAATTCCTCTGAAATTCCAAGTTTTGTTCAAAAAAGCAATTTCCTAAATTTTAGGGATCTAGAGGAATTCAATGGATGAATGATGAGTGGTTTTCAAATTTCAAACAAATCCAAGAAGAATTGCACAAGTTATGAAGATTTGAAGTTTTGATCTCATGGTGCATAAGTTTTGACCAAGTCCGCCTAGCATTTAAGATCAGAGGGTCAAGACTTTAGGTAAAGTCCCCCCTGAATGGGTCTCACAATGAATCATGTCCGCCCAAAGGATATGAAGGGAGAATGGATAAGGTTTGCAACTTTTGCAAAGTCCGCCCATATATGAGGTTCTTGAGTTTCATAAAGTCCGCCCAACATTATGGGGAGAAGTGCAAAGGATGTGCAAAGTCTGACCTAGAAGGAGAACATATGAAGTGCACATTGGAAGCCAAGTCCACCTCGGAGGTGAAGGTGCATGAAACAAGCCAAGTCCGCCTAAATGAAGAAGAATGACATGTTAGAAGGGTCAGGACTTAAGTGAAGTCCTCTCAACATATGGTCCCTAAGTTTCACCAAGTCCGCTCTAGAAGAGGAACATATGAAGTGCAAGGTGCAAAGTGCAAGACAAGTCCACCCAAGAGTATAACATGAAGTGCATGACTTCAAGGAAGTCCGCCCAGGATCATATTGAATGGTACACAAGTTTAGCAAAGTCTGCCCAAGTTTGGGTCATGAAATCAACCAAGTCCACCCTCAAAGAAACATGCTAAATTTGGAGTAAAAGAATATTCCCGTATACTGTCAGCAAGATATGATGTTCAAGTTCGAACTAAAGGTAGATTTAGAAAGTTTTCAAAAGAAGAATACTGAAGAATAATTTCGAATTGCAACCAATTTAGAAACTTTCATTTTGAGACTGAGATTGAAAGTTCGAACTAGATAAGGAGATGACAGTTCACTGAGGTCCAATTTAGAAACTTTCTTTGCAAATTCGAAAGACTAGAAGTGGCAATACGGTCTATATGAAACTTTCCGTATCCCTGAGTATCACAATACGGTCTATATGACCAGGGATGAAACAATCCATACACTGACAATGTAGAAGAATATGAGGCTAATATCAACCATTCATGGTTGGAGAAACCTAGGAAAGGTGTTTCTAAGATACCTAAGATCCTTGTGAGGGCATATTTCAAAGAAGATTACAGAGACCTCATCGTTTTACTAAACAGAGTCATGGGCAGCCAGCAGGGTATTTTATATGAGTTCCTATTTGAACTATTCTTTAGCTAGGACATATAGATATAAAGGCGTTGTGTGTAGAAGAGCTGTTGGAAAGAAGGAGAACCAGTTTGCTTTCTATGATTGTTATCCACAACTGCACTTGGAGGAGAAATTCCATTTGAAAAGAGTTAATGATGCATTCCCAATGCATATCACGAGAACCCTTTAGGGAGGTCTTCATCAGCGACTCTCTCAAGAGTCAAAAGATTTTATCAGCAGGTTTGGGTATCAGTATATCCAATATCTTAGGTTCACCTTCTTAAGGATCCAGGGATTCTCTGGACAGCCATATAGACCACCCATGTTTCCTACAAACAAAATGGTACTACTTGAAGTAGTAATATAGTTGGAAAACTTTATGATTGTGCAAAGAAAGAAACAAAAGACAGGTGTGTCTTCTCTTAGTATCGGAAATGGATCGGAGACATGTCCATCAGCAGAAGCTGCTACACATGTCGACAAGGAGATTCAATGGTACCCATTCTTTCAATATCAAGCAAGGAGCCATTTCGATCCTTTTCATCGAATGGGAAAAGTGAATGAAGTTTGAGCATAGACCATACCTCGAGGAGTATTGGGCTAATGTAGTTGATAACTTTGAGATAAGAAAGAGATTTTGGTCTAGGATCCCACTAAGCTTGATCAAGGCATCTGAGTTATTCTGAGTGGCTGACAAATTGAAGAAGATAATGAGTTTTTGCAGCCACACTTTGATAATTTGAAGAATGAGCCTCTTGCTTTGGTTGGGCAGATTCAGAATGGTCTGACTTAGGTGATCTTATGAGACCCATGATTGAGTACTTGAGATGGTGGATGTGTCAGAAAACAAAGGATCTTAAATCAAAGAATATCGCCCTCACCTATGATCTCATGGGGACTGATGAGTCCATGTCTTTGAATCATAGGAGTACATTGAGTAACCCAAAGAATCCAGAGAGTGTTGGGTCAAGGAAGAGAAAAAAGTCCATTGAGAAT
This sequence comes from Cryptomeria japonica, assembly GCF_030272615.1. Lineage (NCBI taxonomy): Eukaryota > Viridiplantae > Streptophyta > Pinopsida > Cupressales > Cupressaceae > Cryptomeria > Cryptomeria japonica. The sequence goes on from NC_081414.1 coordinate 181,290,194, forward strand.
TCCGTAAGGGCTAAAGTAAAGAAAATCACTGGAGATGCAGATGTGAGCAGAATGCACAAGTTTGGTGAAGGTCATTCGACTATAAGTGCTACATCTACTGCTCCAGTAAGAATTCAAATTGATAAACAAGAACAGGATAGTAAAATGGGAGCTAATGAGACAGAAGTTACTCCTCCTGTAATTGAAGAAATCATGGAGGAAATGGTTCAAGAACCAAGTCAGCCCCCTATTCTCACCAGAGTTCTAGAAGTTGAGAACCCATAATCTCAGAGAGAATTCCTTGATGGCATAGTTACCGCGCCTAAGGGAGTTGAAGATAATTTTGATGAGAGTGGCATGGAACAATCAACCATCCCGTATTGGTTGAGGGAAAGAATGAAAGCCAAGGTTCCTGAGGAGGTTCATCAGGGAGAGAACACAACAACATTCTTGGCTGAATTAAATAAACCAGCTGAAATAAGACCACCTAAACCAACTAAGAAGTTCTCTTTGATTCAAAGAAATAGTGCAGGGTTCAGATTAGTACCGGCAGTAGTACCAAAGGCAGGAAAAACTCAGGACAACATTACTCTTGAGGCCTATGAGGTCACTACTATAAGTTTGGGAAGGACCACCAAAATCCAAGAGGTCCAAGAATTTGATGACTCCTGCAATACCATGAAAGAAAGATTGAACAAGGAAGTTGAAAAGAGAAAGAAGGTTGAAGCTGAGAATGAGCAATGGAAGAGATATGTTCAACATTTGACAAAACCCATCGATCGGGAGGAAGTACCGGTTACTCCACTTGCACCTCTTCCACTAAAGTCAATGAAGGATTATGAGGATATGAAGACTACATTCAAAGAGGCCAAAGGATGGATTTCTGATGCCTCAGAGCGTGTTGACATACTTGTTGCAAACCTAGTATCAACATATGACTCCACCTCTTCCTTGTTAAGCAGAATCCAAGACATAGCCGAAGCTTGGGAAGATGTTGAGGAGATTCAAAACAGAATAATTCCACGTTTGAAGGCCATCAGAGGATTTTCCCAACAAGATCTAGTAGATGGAAAAGTCATTCAACTCGATGACATATATGATTTCAGCATTTGGTACTTTGCTTTGACAACCAGGGTTGAATCTTTGAGGAAATCCGAAGCTAAGTGTTTAGAGATAGAAAAGACTATCAAAAGTATTCAGGACAAGGTCTTCCTCATAGCAGCCAAGATATTCTAGCAAGATGAAGTGCGAGAGAAACATTTACATGCAGAGAATCTGAGGGCCAAAATTCAAGGAAACTTCTTCAAAGTTTTAGGGCCAGTTCTCAAGGATGACCTCTCTAGGATTTTGAGATTCTTATTCATTGATCGGAACTTCTTAGCACAGGTGGCTGACTGGGAAAACACTCTCGCCACATTTACTAATGACGTGGACATGGTTGATTACCAAATTAGCAGTTTGCCAAGTGTCACCATGGAGGAGGTTCGACCATTAGTGTCCAGATACATTGCATCTATTGAAAAGGAAACTGGATGCCCACCTTAGTGAAATTAGCAGCTGTGCCACTTGTCTCCTCTTTTGTTCAAACTGTTAGAGTTATGGGAAACCCTAATTAGGGTTTTATCTTTCAATCTGGGCTCTTGATTGCTGTTCGATCTGGGCCATTCACAATTTTTAGACTCCTATAAAAGGTTGCCTCTCATTTGGAGAGTGTGAGGTTTTTTGAAATATTGTTGCAAGGTCATTTTCAGATAATACATTACTTGTTTGCATTTTTCTTAATGCTTTGTAATCTCTATTATTTGAGTGATTAGCAAGGTTTTCAATTTCTTGAACACCCTAGTTAGGTTTTATTTCATGTTGTTAGATTGAATGAAAGATTTGATAAGCATTGATTCGTGGTGTATCTCCGCTCATACTTTTGATGAATAGATGATTTTTATTCATTGTGCAAAGTTAGTCTGAGCTTTCCATTTTGTGTATGCTTAAACTTCCGATCATAAGCACATTCCTTGAAGATTGCATCCGCTTTGTGTAGTTGTCTTAAGTGAGGCGAAGCAAAGTGTGGTTTATTGAGTTCACCAAATCAATACCGTCTCTTGAATTCATAAGAGTAGTTTCTTAACCCTTATCTTTTTTATCCTTTTTGAAAGTCCTTATCCGAAAAATCCAAAAAGAGAAGAGCACCAATTGACAAACCCGTCTAAATCCCAAAGTTGTGAACAATTCAAACGTAAGTCCCTTTGTGTCTTACCGACATATCACAATGCCCATTGAGCTTATCCACATGTCAAGACCTGACAAAAGAAACCTTGGAATCGCCATATGATCTTCTCGCAATCTTAGCATAAGTGGTGGTTTTTCAAGGGAGGATAGGGTGTCATTGGACATTTTATTCTAATGTTCGGTATATGATAAAAGGTACACCAACAGGTAGCCTTGAACACATTCTTCTTCTTACATCTAGATCATCTTGAGCATTCTTGAAATGATCTTCCAATTGTAACTTGTGCTTGTGCTTTCTTCCACTAGACCTTTTGATGTTGGCATAGGGATCAAAGTTGTCTCTGGAAAAGTGTGGAATGAGAGATTTCAATTCTTCTTCCACCTTGTTTGTTGCTTGCAAGGATGGACACACTTCCAACGACTATCCAACTGAAATGGGAAATGGAATTCTAGTCTTTTCTCTAGTCTTTTGCACTTTGTTTTATGCCATCAATTGCTTTACCAATTCAAGCAATACTATCTTGTCAGTAGGATACCTTGGTAGCATGTAGGGTGGACAAGAGCATCCTTGTATCCTTATGGAGGTGAACTTGGGAAACTGGATAAACCAAGCACCAAACTTCTCTATTAGCTCTTTTGCTTGTGGGGATAATCATTGATGAATACCATCTTGCAAAGTTCTTGTTATATGCATAGTGAAGGCATTGTTCACTCTTCTATAATGTGTCTTGATAGGGTAATGTAACTACATGTATGATTTATAGGCTCTCAATTCTCCAGCTCTCGTATCGACGAGGCCTCTATAAATTAACCGTGTGTATTCATGAGCTCTGACAAGCGAATATATGAGATACGAACACATGTAGAATGTTCTGGTTCATGCAAGTCTCTTGAGCTGTATATCAATGTTATTGCTTATAATCCTTGCCTAGTTGATCCTCTCCTTTCTAGTCGATATGATCTCCATGAAGTAAAACATCCAATTCTCGAATTGGGATGCTTGAGGGGTTCCCATGATTCGGTTGAGCAAGGTGATCAAGTCACTGAATTCCTCCTTGAAATCAATCTTGTGGAGCTTGGTGGGTAGCTTAGATATGCCAGGCTTGCTCTTCTATAACTAGTACTTATTGATTATGCCAAGGCATTTGTCGGGATCATCATCATAGAATGCCTACGCTGCTTTCTTGCTTTTGTATATCATGCCATTGAATTCAGGTATATCAAAAGCTTCATTGATAGCTCTCTCAGATAGATAGGCAAGTTCTCTACCATTAGGTGCTACTATCATAGTGCTTGGCACACTCAATGATTAACTCATTGCATTGTATAGGTGGAGGGAAGCCTGCTGCTTTCACTATCCCGCTCTCGATCATCATCTTTGGGGATCCGGAAGGTTTGGTGGTGTACAAAGCTCCTTGGAACTTTTTCATGTTGATTTGTTCGAGGTTGGTGTCTCCTACATTGCCCCAAAATGATGCAATCTTGGACTCCATCGCCTCTCCCTTTGAGTCCTCCTTGATGAGTTGCCCAAGTTAGGTTGTTGATAGGACTTCAATGCTTATAACATCTAAAAATGCATCATTAAAACCTTAATGAATAACTAAAACACTAGGCTTTTTGCAAAACCCTAAACTTGCCTAAAATCTGAAAATTACCATCTAATTTTATGAATTATGCTTTGAAGTATACTTAGATGATCAAAATGCAATGAACAAAGCATCCTATGATTAAAATCATATAAAACAATGAACAAGAAGCTGTACCAGTGCTAAATCAAGGTCTGATTTTTAAGGAAAATGATCAAATAAACTTGTTTCAGACCTGCAAATTGCTTCCAAATGGACTGGTAACTTCAAATTGATCGTTCTTTTGGCAAAATTGCCCCATTATATCAAGGCGGTCTTGATATCAAATGCTGGAGTTTGTCAAATTTCTGATTTAGAACTGCTGTTCTCCCTCTTGAATTTGCTGTCTCCAATGGTGAATTCGCTGTCTCCAATTTGCTGATGCTTAATTGATACAATGTTGCTGTTATCAATGGCAAATTCACTATGCCTTGGATGACTTCGCCTTGCCCTGATTGCTGATGTTGATTGTGGACAGAGCTTGCTGATGTTTGGATGTAATTCACCAAGTAAAATCGTTAAGTGCTAAAAGCTTGATCAAAGTCACTGCCAATGGTGAATGAATTTGCTGTCCTAGCAATGACGATTTTGGCAATATTTGCTTGGAATGGAATCACTGCTTTGTTGATCAAAGTCGCTGCCTGATTGAGATCATTCACATTATCGATTGTATGTTGATCAAATGCAATGATCAACATTGCTTTATAGTCACTGAAAGGGGGTGCGATACCTCATCACAAGGCCAACTTGTGATTTTATTTAATGCTTTGCAATTTTGAAGCTCAAAGCCGACTTGATTCATCAATTTTGAATTTAAACAAAACGTTTTTCTTTCATTATGGGGCCCATTCAAGGTGACACATGTATTAAATATCTCTCCCCTTAGCCTTGAATGCTAAATCGCATTTCCTTAGTTCGCACATTTGGGGGAGTCATAGGAAGTTGAAATCCTTAGGTCGTGGATTGGAGGGTTCACAGGAAGTGGAATTGCCTAGTTCGTGTTTTAAGGGCTTCATCGGAAGTGATCAATTCCTTAATTCATCGATTTGAGGCATCAAAGGAAATCCCATTCCTTAGTTCATGGATTTGAGGCATCAAAGGAAATGCCATTCCTTAGTTTGTGGATTTGAGCCTTCCTTGGAAGTGATGAATGCTTTCCCAACTTGTCATCAATTAAGCTTGCAACATCTTTCTAACAATGCACTTAGCAAGATCATGATCTCATTTCAAACAATGCAATGCAGAAAGCTTAGTTCGCTGATTTGAGGGGGCAAAGGAAGTCCCAAAGCTTAGTTTGTGCTTTTGATGCCTCACTGCATGTCTTAGTTCGTGCTTTTGGGGCTTCATCAGAAGTCTTCCCAAAATGACAACTTCGCTACCTTGACCCCTTTGTTCCGATCCACTTGATGGTAATGCGAACTCTAGCCCCTTCTTTCCTTAGAATATTGAGCCTTGAAACCAACTTGCCTTAGCCAAATTTGCATTTCATCTCCATTGAAGCAAGCAAAATATGTGAATTGCTCATTCCCAAAATGTTGAGCATACAAATCAACTCAAACCTATTTATCCTAAAGGATCGCTAATAGCAATATAACCTAAAAAACCCTAAAACTGAAAGCAAAAGAGGGGGTCCCCAGTTGTGATGGGGCAATGTGTGGAGTGGTCACAACAGTGACATGGTTGGATACAGTGGGACCTGTTTGTATCAGTAGCTGTATGGTGACTGTTGGATCCAGTGGTGACCTGGTTGGATCCAAAAGTTCTTTGTTGGAGTTTCGTCTAATCACAGATCTCTTCCATAGTCTTGTGGATCATGTTCTATGCAAGGACATGGTCATGTTCTATGCAAGCACATGTCACAATTAGTTGATTATGTAGGCAATCATCCTTACAGTAGAATGACAGACTTGAGTTTCACAACCCTTCACCTTTTCCCTTTATGTGGTCAGAAGCTGTAAGTCTCTGAATTCCTTTACTTTGTATCAATAGCTGTATGGTGACATGGTTGGATCCAGTGGGACCTGTTTTTCTATTGGGAGGGGATGGTGATGATTCTATGGCAATAATAATAAAAGGCCTTTGTTTGAGTTTTGTCTAATCATAGATCTATTTCATAGTCTTATGGATCATGTTCTATGCAAGCACATGGTCACCCTTAGTTGATTATGTAGGCAATCATGTATGCTAGCTTTATAATCCCTTTATTTTATTCATGACAGTGACCTAGATGTAGAGAGTGAGTATGCAATTTTTCTTTTGCTCATTAACATACATGTTTTATATACATTGTAACCTTTTTGGCTGTGTATGGAAATAAGATAGCTGGCTAATTATTGAAGATAATTGTCTGTATAGAAGAGTGCTGGGTACATGTTGCCATGGATGTTTTTTAACATGTTTAAGGACAATTCTGTGGACAGTCTAAAAATCCAAAATTGAATCTGTCTGTCTATATGTATACTAATCAAGTATCAGCAATTTTATACTGGTTTCTAATTTCACTGTTTTCTATGACTATGTTAAAGAACTTATATCTGATATCATTAACTTATGGATTGTGGAAATCTGATATCTTTAACTTTATGTCTACCTGTTTCTTTGTTGTCGACTGAACTTGTCGGGGTAAGTTTGTTTTTATGCTTTCTGATATTTCTATGTTGTCAACTAATCTTGTTGGGGTAAGTGTTTATTCATGCTTTTACTGTTACTATGTTGTAGGTGATCTCCCGGTTGTCATAACTTGTGCCAGTCTTGCCCTTGCCGATGCTGGCATTATGATGTTTGACCTAGTAACTGCAGTTTCTGTGGCAAGTATCACTGCATTGTTATTCCATATAAGCAATTTTCTTACAGTTTGTAACAAGCTTGTACTACATATATTCTTCTATTTTCAACATCTTTCTTCACAGTGGTAGGAATTGTATACATCCATTGATTAAGTTACAGAATGCGGTGGTTGGATTTTATTTTCTTGTAACAGAGCTATTGAGGCTCTAGGTAGTTTTTTTGGTAAAAATAGGAGTGAGAAAAATATAGACATCAATATAGCATACTTTGGTAACTTGTCTTAAAACTTGAAAGTCAAGAACTTCATCTTAGTTGGTTGTTTGATTGAATAAATATGATGCAGCAATTATTGGAATTATTCCAGAATAGGATTTTTTTTGGCATAGGATCTACTATCTACAAGCTTATTTCTAAAGCTTTTAATCAGATAAGGGTCCTTAATCTCAAAGAGATCTTAAAAACAGAATGCTTCTGAAAGGGAACTTATTCTGCTTAATGTAGGGTGAAGAGTTGGAGTAAGTGTGTTATTTAGGTCTTGCTGTGCAACTATTAAGAATCAATGTGATTGCGTACTGGTATGCAGATTTGGGCTTATAAAGTTTTTGAACCTGGACTCAATATGTTTGGAATTATCTGAGGCTCTTCTTTAAAGGTATATTTCTATGAACAGAGATATGGAAACTAAAAGTTTCAACAGAGAACATCATGCTCATTCCTTCAATCTGTGACTACTTCTTTCTTGACATCCTATACAGTTTCTTTGATTTGGTCCATTGACTATTCTCATCTTTTTCCCCCATCCAGTTGGACATTGATATAATTTCATTCACTACTGTATTCAACCTATAAGGCACCATAGAGCCTAGTTATCCTCTACATTTAAAATTATTATTATTATTCTTTATATTGGATAAATTTTACAAATATGGCTCATATGAGCAAGATGACTTCAAATAGGACCAAAATCAGCTCTTAAAGAGCACTGATCAAAGTACACAAGATATGATCAAATCTAGATCAACGTAAAAAAACACACCTAAGTGCAGCAAAATAAGTATGATAAAGCATATATCAGCAGGCATATGTAGAAAGGCAAAAATTAGGACACATGATTAGTCATGTATCAACAGCCATCATTCATATCATAGAAGCAGAAATTGGGAATAGGTTGCCAAAACTTGCATTTAATAGCAAACACTGATATTCAGAATTCCTGTGTTTTTTGCCTCCCAAAAAATGTGCTTTGTTGGCAAATCCTTGACCACTGAGTTTTATAATTGATTTTTTCTATTTTTTTGTGTTAAATTGTAATATATTACAAAGTTAATTTGTCAGATTTCTCCTAACCGCATTGGTAGGGTTTATACCTGCACATTTTCACATTAAAATTTTTTTTTCATTGTTGTTTTTCTTTGATGACTTCGTGGCGTGTTTTTTGCAATTTCTCCATTCTAGTGTTTGCTGCAATTTTGTTTCTAGATTGCTACCTATAACATATTTATGTTCAAACGATTTCCTATCAAATCTAGATTAGATAAAAAATTCTTGGGGTAATGAATCCATGAAAGGTCAAAAACTCCAGTGCCATTGAGTTGACAAATTCCCGTTAGAAGCTTGTAATTGTATATTCAAGGATAGTCTAGTTAATCAGAGATTTAAAAAACTTCATGAAGAATAAATTCTTAGTTTGAAAAATAAATTGTACCTTTCACTAGTTTTGGCATATTACCAAATTAAGAAATTTCTTGCTGAAACAAGTATCAGTGAGTTTGGGTTGATGGTTGTAATGTTGGCTCAATAAGAAAGACTGAGTTTATCACTCACTTTCACAGATTAAGTAGTTTTTAATATCCATTACCCTCTAATTCTACTACAAGAGACATAAAAAGTTCAATATAAAGTACAGTGTTCTGTATGAATTACTTACTTTCTACCCACAGGGAACTTAATCATATGATAGCTATTTTGATGGGCACTTACATGATAGCATATTGATGAACATACAGTGTTACTTTTATTGGCATGCATTTAATATAATATAAAAGAATACATCAAAGATTGTGAATATTATTGAATCGAAACAAATTCTCTAACAAGGCAAGCATTTTATCTTTCATTGTAGATAACCTTTTTTTTTGGTGGGTAAAAGTTGTAATTATATTAATAGAAATATCAAAGATTACATATAAGATACAAAATGTGTTGCAACACATCTCCTGCAAAGGGCAACACCAGAACCATCACCTTTCATAATATTACATTCGAATACTACTCCTATACTTGGCATTTGAATATACCTAGACTTACTACAAACATTATCCCTTGAACAAGATTACAAAAACCAAGCCATTCATTAACAAAACACCCCGTCTGAAATTTAAATTCCTCTTATTGATTAGAGGATTCTCCCTTCCGCATGCCATGACTAACCCAATAGTCCTCTTTCTTGAAATATGGTTTCTTCTTCTTCTTTTGCATTGTATCTCTTTCCTGCTCTTGTATTTCTCCTTCCCTTTCTCTCAGGTATTTTTTTATCCTTCTCCATCCATCCCATGCTTTTGCTCTTCTGGCCTCTCTGTCATCATCAGCCCCCCATACCAAGAAAGGTCGTAGAGGGGGTGTAACTTCTACAACATAGATCCATTCCCCTCTAATGTTGATGAATCCCTCTCCCAGTCTTGCCATAGCTAAAAAGGAATTCAGTCCTTGTCATGTCCCCTCCTTGATCGTTATATCTATATATATTTTAAATGAAACAATTATTATTAATTAATGTAATAATTAACAACAAATGATTATTTGAATTATATATTGTTTAATAAATATTTATTACTAATATTCTTGAAAGATTCAAATAAAAAAATTAATTAATGTTATATGATAAACATCATTTATATATATTATAAATATAATTTACATATTTGTAAATGCAATTTATATATGAGAATTAGGCCATCGTTAAAGGAATATATCTAATTACTATCAAAGTATTGCTACTCAGCAAAGAGAATTGACTTGAGGTACAAGTCGACTAATTAAATAATTAGTCATAACTATCAATAAGACAGCAACCTATTGTTAACAATGATGAAGATTGATGCTAGCGTTTATACAAGTAGACTAATTATTATCATTTGTATAACAATACCGATTCGCTATGCTTTAAAGAGACCCGATCTGTAAGAGATATGTCTCTTCAATATTCAAGGGGTGCAATCCCTTCGATATTGCAAGGTACGTAAGGAGTTGAAACTATTCCATGAAGGGATATAGAGGGAGTAGTTTTATTTTCCTTCATTGGGATCTTTATTGGATAATCGTAGTAGAGCTTTGTCCAAAAGACAAGAATCAGATCGCTTATATATACTTTGTAGACCTAAGGAAACGGGGTCCACTTTAATTAAATAACCATATAGCCTGAGTATAAAGATTCGATTAGAATAGCAAATATAATAATCACATAGGCATTTAGGAAAATATCAGAAGTTAAAATAGTACATTCCAGCTTAGGCCATTGTGTTCATCATAAAGGATAGTGTTCCAGGCATTCGTACGAAGAACAGTTAGGACAGGCAGTAAAAATCTTTGCTCTTGGTGATGGCTTAATGTCTATGCTTAATATACGAAGTCTGATAATATATTTTATGCAGAATTTAATATTACTATAGACTGCAATATGTATGACAGTCATTCCTAATATCATATGTAGTGGCAGATCAGATCTGTCTGCCCTTACAACCATTAAAAATAATTAATACCTTTAGGCAATAAGGTTTTTATAATTTATATAATAGAACTGAATATGATATAAGAAAGAGAATTATATGAAGACAGTGGAATAAATCAGATAATATATATATAAAATCTATACACCAGACTGAAGACTAACCTATAAGAAGATCATATGTAGCGAGAATTTATAACATTGAGACATGTATGTCAAGAGTTAAAATCAAGGGAAGTTATCAAGATAGGTTCTGTCTTCAAACTAGTCTTAGAATCTTAAGTTTAATATTATAATGAATAGTACTCAGTTTTGATAAAATTATATTTATTAATATTTATAACTCTCACATTAAGTTAGAATTGTTATCCCATGACTAAATTAGGCAAATCCCAAAAGGGGACATTACAGTCCCTCCTTCCACTCTTCCTTCACACATTCTCTCATCACCCTTTTGGCATCCTCCTTTGTTCCAAGGACAAGGCACCATGCCAGAAAGATGGATGAAATATCAGCTTTAGTTCTGAACTTGAAGGATGATTTCATATATGCCTCCCCTAGAAAGACATCCACCATTCTCAGGAACTTGGGATCCTCTATTTTGAAAACATGTCTCATCCTTTCCTCTGATATCACACCTTTGAAGGCGCTTTTCTGCTTAGCTGCCCCCAAGGAGAAGTTGGCCTCCATTATCCTGTGCCCGAACAGGTCGTCTACTCCTCACTCTACCTTCAAATGTCTCTGAACCTGCGCCCCACGAATTTTGCTAAGAAGATAGCAGAACTAGCTTCTGCTCAACACTACTACCACAAAATTTATAAATGAACCCCTTTGACTTTTGCCTAGGAAATACTGTCGAGACACATGTAAAGTCTTATCCCCTTTGCACGGTCTTCTAAGCTTTCAAATTCAAAGCACATGATGAGGGAGTCGGCTGTTTGTGAATGTGGCGGCGTCCTCACCTTGCAAACTACTGCAGAATCCTTCAACCTGTCAGCTCCGTTGCCCTATCGCGTACTTCTCTGTGGTATCAAAGGGAACGTGTTTCACATCATCCCACCAAGTTGGTTGTTCCTTGGTGAGAGCATTCCCAATTTGATGCCCTATTGCCAACACATTTCCATCTCTTTTGATATGCGATAATTTGAAATTTGAAAATCTAAGCAGCCGCTTTGTGATTAACTTGATCCATTTGTTTAACTTCCAATTTTGAGCCTCCCCCGTCGTAATTGCTTGGACAATGATTTGAGAGTCTCCTTCTAAATGCAACTTCAAAACAGATGATTGAGCTGCAAGTTTAATTGCTAACAGGGCTGCTTGGGCTTCTTCCTCAATATTGGTTCCATCCTTCAACTTTTGTGCTCCAATTGCCATAATTACACCATATTCATTTTGGGCCACACATCCTACTCTTGAGACTCCCAGATTCCCTTTCCATGCTCCATCGAAATTGATTTTGATCCCCTCTTTGTTTGGTTTCTCCCAATTCACTCCCTTGGGCGCAACTAAGAAAGGATCAACCCTTCCAAGCCCATTTACAGGCCTGAATTTAAGCAAGGGTCAATGCGCTTGAATGATCTTATTTGCTGCGTTAATGGATATTTTTGAAAATTATGATGAGCAGAGACAACATTCAATGTCTTTGAAATAGCTGACTCCAGCCTACGAACATCCTTTCCATCTCTTTATCCCAAAACTCTCTCCTATTCCTCTCCTTCTACACTTCTCAAATCAGCAGTGATGTAGAAATATACCAAATGCAAGAATAAACTGATTTTTCTTTTTCCAAATGCCAACTCAGAAATAGCTCCTTAAGACTGCAGTACAAAGGGGTAGACCAATTAAGTTTCTGCATCAAGAAAGACCAGCATTTTGAGGAATACTTGCATTGCAGAAATAAATGATCAAGCGTCTCTTCCGCTTGTCTATATAGAGGGCAAGTGAAAGGTCCATTAAATCCTAACTTGCACAATCTTTCTCCTGTGAGAATGTGACCTCTTATTGCCAACTATGCAAAAGTACCTGCTTTTGGAGGGCAGGGATTACTCCAAAAGAGTTTATGAGGCCATGCTTCCCTGACAATATCATTTTCCAGCAGCTGATAGCCCACCTTGACTGAATACTTACCATTTCTTGCACCACAACAGATAATTACCTCCCTTGCACCTGAGAAGACTAACTCTGTATTTTGCAACACTTTACTAAACATGGCTTCCTGTTGAGGTGTGAGATTCAGGTCTCTAATTGACTTCAAAGACCATCTCTCCACCCCATCATCCCTTGTCATGGTTACATAATTGCATGCTCTTGTTCCCCATTTCTCTATAGCCCTTTGTTTAATCTGATCCAATTCTTCCATGGTATCCAAAGCTTTATGTCCATCCCATGAATCTTTCCAAAAGTTTGCTTGCTTCACATTCCCTAGCTGCCAAGAGATATGATTTGTTATTAGTTTTCTGCAGTCCCATATATAATTCCATATTGCCGACCCTTTAGGAGGATTATGAATGGTTAGAATCCTATCTTGGCAGTCCATGTCCAAATACTTGTTTTTAAGAATCCTGATCCATTTCTTTGTGGGATTAGAATAAATATTCCACAGCAATTTTGCTCCCAGAGCTTCATTCAGAAAACTCCAATTTCTCAAGCCTGATCTGCCTGCTTCCTTTGGTTTGCATACCAATTCCCAAGTCAATAAGGGAATTTTTATTAAACTAATATTATATCTATTCCCTAATGGTCATCTTAGTTGTCAACTTAGTTAGCTTTTTAGTTCATTTAGTGTTTTAAGTTCAACTATTGCTTCTCTTATTAGAACGCATAGTTAGCTTTCTTAAGCGTTTTAGCTTTTTAGCTTTGTGTTGAAGCTTTAGTTTAATGGTTCATTCTTTTTAGAACAACGTCTTGTAAATCTCTTTATATACGTTGTATATTTGTAAATATAATCATTCAATTATTTTTCATGGTATCAGAGTAGGTCGATGGGAATTTTTAGGATTTCTAGAATTTTTTTAATCAATTTTTTAATGGAAAAAATTGTTGGAGTTTTTCGAGATTTTTCTGGGCGAGCTAGGGTTTTTGCGAAATTTTTTTGGTAGGATGGTCTCTGTCTGTAGCGGCTTTCAGTGACGACACATGAAAGTTTTTGCTTGTTCATTTCTACAAGTTTGTGAGTCACATTTTTCTTGCTAACGGGAGTGTTGAAACTTAGTAGCTTCGGTAAGATAAATGATTGAATGAGAGACTTCATTTATCTCTCATTCAATCATCTACCTTATCGATATAACTACAATATAAGTATAGACCTCATGATTAAATAAATGAACTTGTTATAATCATCTTATATGCATAATTGATAATATTACACATGCTGTGATCAGACCAGAATTATAACTACCATAGCTATCATATGATAGCATCGATTGATGCTATCATATGATAACTATAATAGTTATCATTCTAAAACACATGTTAATATCGAATCATTTAATTCATTGATTATGTTTGACTTATCCCAATCACTTATTGGGTAGCTATACGTTGCCTTGATTATTAATAACTATCAGCATAAACATGTTAATTGGCGTGACCGATAGTTATCGGTTTAACACACGATAAACAGAAAAGACGTGACTGATGGTTATCGGTACAACACATGGTAATGTGTTTATATTAAACTGAAGCGGTGTCTATGCACCGATCAAGACATGTCTTGATTGGGCATGTCTAAAAGACATGACCGATCAAGGTATGCCTTGATCGGTGAAGCATAGACTATAAGTATATGCAAATGAAGTGCTGAAGAGACATCGAAATTATTAATGTTATCTTCAGCAACTTGTGACATAAGAAACAGAAAATATCAGTAAAGAGAATAATAATATATATAACTTAAGACTTGAACATAAATTTGAATATCATTTAGAGGGAGTTTGTTTTTGGCTCGGGATTTTCTGCTGATATTCTACTAGCAAGGGTTTTATGTTCTTCTACCACACGACTACCTTCGTTTCGGATTTTTGTCTGCATATTTTGGATGTTTTCAGAAATTGTGGGTTTCGTTTCTGGTTTTTTAATAATTTTTTTCCTTAGCAAAATTATTATTTCTGGGTTTTTATAGTTTTCCCTAAAAAAAATTATTTTCGGTTTTGTAATTTGTCCACACAAAAAATTATTTTTTGGTTTTTAATAATATTTTCCTTAAAAAAGTATTTTGGGTTTTTTGGCTTTTTACCACAAAAAATCATGGGAGGGTTTTTATAATTTTGTACTAAAAAATTATTTTTAGGTTTTCATGATTTTTTCCTCAAAAATTGCTTGTGGGTTTTCATTATTTTTTCCTAATAAATTTTTTGTTGGTTTTCACGATTTTTTCCTCAAAAATTGTTCTTAGGGTTTATAATTTTTCCTTAAAAATTATCTTTAGTAATTTGCGATGTTCACGTGGGATTTTGATTATCTGGGTTTTACTGTTTTTTCCACAAAAAAGATGATTTGTAAATCCAGTTTTCAAGGTTTGATGGTTTTTTTTAAAAAAAATGGTGCGTTATTGTAGTCTGTTTTGGTTCGCACTTGGAGTTGCTGGGGCAAACATCTGCAACCGTGGTATCTTGCAGTTTGTTTTGGAGCTATTGGAGCGAATATTGCTCAATGCTCATCCCCAAAAGTTTTTGTGGTTTTTGACAAAATCGAGTTTGTTGCTCATTGGAGGGTTTGCCGATTTTTCCTCAAAATTGTAGTCTCAGGATTTTTTGCTTTTGTAATTCGTGTGTGATGGTTCTATAATTCGTGTGTGAGGATTACATCAGGTTGGACAACTTCTGGAACTCTTGGTCATTAACATTCTACACATCCTGGGAGGGTCTCCGTAACATCAAAGTGTTCTTTGCATTTGTGCATTTGTGATCAAAAGACTTGCAGTGTCTTTTGTAGTGTATTGAATACGATGACCATTAGGGAGGGTATTAAATAATATTATATCGATTCTATAATGGTCATCTTAGTTGTCAACTTAGTTAGCTTTTTAGTTTGTTTAGTGTTTTAAGTTCAACTATTGCTTCCTATATTAGAACACATAGTTAGATTTTTAATTTTTAGCTTTTTAGCTTTAAGCATTTTAGCTTTTTAGCTTCGTGTTGAAGCTTTATTTTACCGTTCATTCTTTTTAGAACACCATCTTGTAAACCTCTTTATATGCGTTGTATATTCGTAAATATAATCATTCAATTATTTTTCATGGTATCAGAGCAGGTCAATGGGATTCTTTAGGATTTGGTGAATTTCTACTTGGAATTTATTTCTAGAAATTTTTTAATCAAAATCCAAATTCAAAATTTTCAAAAAATCTAGTACTTTTCGTTTGTCAAATTTTGCCCTAAATATTTATTCTGCTATGATTCATGTCATTGATGCTTGTTTCTTTCTTTTATTATCAACCTTCTTTTGATCTAAATTTTTAATAGGTTCTGAATTTGTTTTTGAAATTGTACTCTGAAGTCAATACATTCTCTCAGCCACCAGTAAGGATGGGTATGAATCCCTTTTTGTAAATGCCCCAGTTTTTGCCCTAAATCACAATTCCAAGTAACTTTCCTACTAGGGCTAGGGACATAAACTTAATTATTATAAGATACCTCTAACTTATTGGGGAAATTCAACCATAGGGAAGCTAGGATAAGGTGACTCGATAGGGTGTCTTAAAGATCCTCTACCCTAGGCCCAAGAGTGGATATATCATCCCTCTTGGCCTCATGTGGCCCGTGCCATCCATATGAGGTGTCGTACGTAGTGAAGTGTCCTATACCCATTCCCCCTCATCTTGCCATCTATTTTCCTATTTCCTATGATTAAACTCCTTGGTGTGTTATTTCAACATGATAGAGGGATGAGGTTATTCACAACAGGGTGCACTAGAAGCCCATCTCTTCTAAGCCCAAGGGCAGTACCCTCTATACCCCCTTGGCCTCATGGGACCCCTCATTCCCCCTATCATTGCTGACTTCAATAAACATTCAGAACATATGAAGGATTCCAGTATCATGCATACATTCTACATATAATAAACAAACAACAGCAAATCATTAATCAGATCTAATTAATATTCACCGTGATATATATAAATAAGCAGTCATAAACAGCAATGTATTGATAGTATGCAGAGATATATGTGTATGTATACAGCATTTACTATGTCATGTAGAGAGAACTCATACCAACTATAGTATTGAATCGACTGCTGTGTATTTCAATATTTTATTAAATGACAAATCTGATTCCTTGGATGTCCAACAAATGAAATGTTCTCCCTATTATATCTTCCAAGGTGAGGGAGTCGCAACGCTTCATAATTATGTCTCTTGCAAGAGTTACAACCTTTCAGATTTAATCACTGCTCTGAACCTCTTAATTATTTTTAATTATATGCTTATGGAAATCGCTGCCCATGACCTTCTTTAATTAATAATAATTGACCCTTGATAGAATTGCTGTTTTATCCCTTGCCTAAGTCTAAGGGCTGCGAACTGACTGATAAAAGGACCGCGATCAGATGGTCATCAAGGCTGCTGCCTTTCCTGGTGGGTGTATGACACCCACTGATACGGAAGCAATAATGATCCAAATGAGATCTAGTGGCTTTATTGTATCTGTTCCTATGTATTGTCTAAAAGTGTTGTATCTGTTCTTATAATCGCTATACAATTCTGAGGGATTAACACTTAAGTTGGATCACAGCCTATTACCGCCATCCCATAACTATAAGCCTTCACAGCCTCAGATAAGTCCATACGAAGTCAAGAAAGGGATATTTCAATGAACTTATAATTGAAGTTTATTTTTAACAATATCAACGGGCATGACAAATTGGAACAGCAGAATATGAAGTGGAGGCATCATCCAGCCAAATCAGGATCAAGCACCACCTCATCATCATTTGCAATATCTTTCCCAGATGCTTTGGAACCGCAAACAGTCTTAGCAGTGGTAGAATAAATTTGGGAATAGGAACCCTAGGGGACAAAAAGCTGCACCGTTCATTCACGCTCACCATAGGTTGCTTCTTGAATACCATCGGTCCAGCAGCATTTCCTTCCTTAAGCACGAGAATTTGAAAAGGAGTATCATTCTGGAGGAACTTCTTAACATCCTCCTGCCTTCTATATACCTTCATGCCAACATTCCAGGCAACAATTGAAATAATGACTTCTCTTGACGAGTCCGTGAGCAGCCCCCTTAGTTTTAGAAAACATTTCTATTTCTTTCTGTCCTTGTACCATAAAACTTTAGAAGAGCAGAATAACCAAAGTATGGATAGTAACTTAGACAAGGCAACATCTCAGCTTATTTAACCAAAAACAATGTCTAAGCAGTCAACACTAGATTTGATAGCACAGCAAGCCCAAGAGGAAAGGAAATAGCTCCACACTTATTTAGAAAATGGACAGTCAAAAAAGAGATAAAAGATAGTATCTAATTGACCAGAGACAAGATACAAATTAAACACAGCAGAATGGCATTTGACACCAACAACCAATTTTTGATGCAGTAGTAACCAACGAGAAAATAATTTTTTGGGTTCCAACATACTAGATCAAATCCTCTTAAACCTCTTAGCCTATCCATCAACCAAATCAGACAACCCCTACAGCATATTAGTTTGTGAAAACCACTTATTGTGAAGTAAAGTAAGGAGTGTAGTGACTTAGTGGATGCATTCAACAATTTACAACCTCCAATTCACTTTGCATTGAACCATAGGCCCCTGTCAGATAAGGGCCTTTTTTATACACCTCTCCAAGCCTGTTCTATTCAATAATGTTAAGTTCCTTTGTTCTCTTTTAGGAATATTTAATCTTTCCTGAATAAGATTCCAAGGAATCAACTCCTCCTTGCCAAGAATGTGGTCAATTATTTTTGGACCATTAGAGTTCCAAATTAGTTAGAAGTTAGAACATCCCCTAGTGCATGGCAGAGGAGCATTTTTTTGTTCAAGAACCCACCAGATAGTCCTAAAAGCCAAAAAATGTTCTTTATTGTCTGCAATCACCTCACAACCTTTAATAAATCCTCTTGTAGACACCCAGTGCTTCCATAGGTAGCAGAAAATTGGGAGCCAAATGGTTTAAACTTAAGTTACCATATAGAATCACACAAATGTAGACTAGACCATTGAGGGCAAATTTTTGAGAGCTATTGACCAAATTGTGTAGTAACAGTTGTTTTCAGAGTTCATCATTTGTCTTGGCCTTGATTATCCACTTAACATTCAAAGTGACACCTTGAATAAAAACATTGGTTTAGCCCCATCTCTCCAATTATTTAAGGCTTAGTACACAACTTCCAAACAACTGCATGCCTTTTCTCATTACCCTTTCCATCTGACCAAAAAAGTTTCTAATGAACATATTCATTTGATTCAAATGAGAAAAGCATACCAGCCAACAAGAAGAAAAATAAATAATAGAGGATGGTAACACCTTTTGATACATTGGGAATTTGCTTGCTAGTGTTGAAAGCAAAGTCCTTAGCCACATAGAATGATCTGCACGCTACAGCAAAAGTGCATTTGGCGACAAGCTTTAGTTCTAGAGTGGATAATGTTGTGCACAACTCCTTGCATCATGTGCCATGTGTGAAACACTAGGAATTATGATGCACAACTTAAAAGTCACTGCTGAGCTCATGTGTAGCACTTTACATCACTCACCCTTCACACAACATTAAGGATCATGTTGCACACCACAATTGCATTCCCCCACACAATCACGACACACAATATAGAGCTTAGCACAAAACATTGTGCAACATTTCAAAGCACCACGCAACAACTCAATGCATCTTTTGGAACTGTTTTATGATATTCCACTTGTCAACACAACATGTGACCAAAGTCTGAATCATCGAAAGGTAAAGAGTCACATATGGAAGGCGAACTGGTTTAACTCCTATAGTGGTCTCCATCTTCACAATCATGCAAATTATGAATGTACATCTGTAACATAAACATATAGGCATTAGATTAGTGAGCCATTGCATAGGATAGATAGGAGTAAATACATAACTATACATCTCCTTGAAAGTATGCCATTGTAAAACGTGTAGATTACTACGACAATTTGTTTCAATTCTCATATTATTATTTGTCTAACCCCTTGTTCCCATATTGCTTTTGCTTGCTTACAACACATCTAGGTCCTCATCTAGAGTGTTGTCCTTCAAACCACCTAGGGTCTAGATCATTGATATCAATGTGGTTTATCTTGCATGATTTACCAAATGAGATCAAAGTGTTTGAGCCTTGACGCCAAACCACAAGATCCATTAGATTATTTTTCAAGTTGATTCAAACATGTTTAGATGGTGAAAGTGTAGAATTTAGTCCACTCGATGATCAAAGATGTAATTACAAAGGCTCTTTGAGAACAACAAACCTTTTTGTTCTGCCAATTTGTAGAATTCCTCAAATGGGAGGTTCCATCAATGCAATCATTAGGTAAAGCTTTTAGTGGTTCAGTCCTCTCTAGGTTCCAAGAGGATTTAGATGGCCCTATGTTTGAGGGTACAATATAGATGTTGTAGACAACTAGTTAGGTTTGATTGTGTTGTATCTTTCTATGAATGACTTTTCTGATGAAGAAAAGATCAAGATTGTGCTTCTAAAAGTCTAAGAAGTTGTGGTAAGCCTATACACTTTGGGAGGCAAACTAGACAAAAGGAACAGTTTAGCCTAGTTCATAAAATTTCTTGGAAGCCTGCAAGGGTGAACACTATCTATTAGAATATTTAATTCTATGTTAGTCACCTATTTTTAGTTCCTTGGTTAATGGTCACCATCTAGTTATTATTGTGAGATTTTGCCAAGATCAAGGGCACAATGAAAAGGATAAAGAGAGACAATAGAATGACAAGAAAAACTGTATTCTCATCAATATACAAATGATCAACTAGATTAACCAATACAATGAATATGAGCCTACTTATATAGGCAAGGCCATATGGATATACGAGCACACAATCATGACATGTGGCTCAATGAGAAACAAGGGTAGGTAAGAAATACTAGGGGTAGGTAGGAGAAATAATATAATATTCCACAAGAGGTGGATGACCCACTGAATGTGGAGTGTAACAGCAAAATAAGACCACAAAAGGTGGAATTTCTCCCACAAGTTATATCCCTATGTACACACTTCCCTAAGTGTCTCATATCCAAACTACGAAGAGATGCATTATCCTAAGTTAACTTAAGTAAAGTGTAATAATATCCATGATGAATATTTATTTACACCAACAATTATTTATATTGTGGTATGTTTCATGCAATGCAATCACCGATATGAATATAAACAATGAAAATCTATTTTCTACAATTCATGTGTTTAAGTCTCTATTTTATTTGCTTACAATATCTTTATGCTAAGGAAATGCTCTTAATATATAAAAAAAGATAGTTTTTGACTGTTTTTCTTAAAAAAAAAAATCTTTTTTTTTATAAATCCGATTTTTTCTTGATTTAAAAAAAAATCACTTACTTTTGGTTTGCCTATTAATTCCCCAAATGATTAATGCTCCTATGGTTTAAACTATTAAGTAATGAGCAGAAATGTACAACATACTAATTGGGGGTCTATAGGGGTTCATGTGGAATTGACAAATGTCAACTTGGGATGCAACAAAGGGCTTTCTTCTTTAGGAATAAAAAAGAAAATCCTCTTGATTTTTTTTTTCCATTTTGAACTTTGAAATTTGTATGAAAACCATAGCTTTGGAATAATTTGTTGACCTTATAATTATGGAAACTGAATTTTGAGCTATATTCTTCCCACATCGAATCTTGCTTACTTCCTGATAAATCTTTGACTTTTATATTTGTTGCTAAGCATGCACACGGGGTGTCTTATTATTTGTGTTAGTGACTACTTGCCAGAGTTGTTAAAGAAGTCATGTTCTTAAGCTTCTTTTAACTTTTCTTAGGATCACATTATTCCTATATGATGTGGGGTAGATGTCTTCTTATTGCATACCTTACATTCGATCATCAGGTGGTTCAGCTATCAGCTTCAAGATATCCTTTGTTAGCTATCTCCTCTTTAGAAGATCTTCCTTGCCACAGCTTTTAAACAGTTAAGAGATGATGCTGATATAATGAGGTCTTACATGTATTAACCATCTTCCTTCTTTAAGGTAATCCTCGGATGCATCCCCTTATCTTCTCCCCTTTGAAAGGAAAGCTCAATAAGGTA
Organism: Cryptomeria japonica; assembly: GCF_030272615.1. Lineage (NCBI taxonomy): Eukaryota > Viridiplantae > Streptophyta > Pinopsida > Cupressales > Cupressaceae > Cryptomeria > Cryptomeria japonica. Next base: position 181,311,775 of record NC_081414.1, read on the forward strand.
ATTTAAGGTTTGCATCCTACATCCAAACATCCTAGCCTTCTTATTTCCAGCCTTGTAGTCCAGTCCAATGCTTGCCTTTTATTCAAAACTTCTTGCTTCAATTTTTTTAAGGCCTTATTATTTGCTTGTACTATTTGAGGCAACACTGGTAAGGCATTCTTAGATTTCTCTTGGTCAGATGAGGTTTCAGTCTCTTCTGAGAGGAAGAGCCTGCTGGTTGTGGTCTTCTGTGGCTGGTGACTAGAAGGAACATTCATGCTTTGGGAGAAACCTCTCTTCTTTCGTTTTATATGCTGGCTAAATGTGCTTGTCTTTGTGAGTGGATTTACTTTGGCTGTCAGTCCTTACAAATGTTTTGTAGACCTATTATACTGATCATATTTTTATATTCTGATCCTTTTAGTAGAGGCACCAGTCATTTTGTAACATCAGCCAACATTGGCATAGATGTCACAAGGCCAACCAGCAGGAATACTCTAAATTGTACCTACTATCAGCCTGCCTGAAAACATCAGAATCATATCTGCAAAACGAAGATGTTCACCTCTCATCCTTATGGATCCTCTTTACAGGTAGAATGCATATGGTGGAAATGGGGTGTGCTGGACCTCTATGTTACTGGGTTCTTCCTTGCAGGCCTGGGTTCTGGTTCTGGTTCAGCCTGGGTACTGGTCCGGTCCTGGTACATCCCTCTCTGGGTTCTCCCAGGGTACTGCCCAGGCGCCTGGGCAAACCTAGGGATGTACCTGCAGCCTTGGCCACCCAAAAAGCATTAGGTTCTATGCAATGATAGACTTTTGTGCATCTGATTTGGCTGTCATGGAAATGTTACTGTGCACTTGATGCTACATAATTATAGTTTGAGACATGTTCCATAAATAAATTTAAATTGAAGGTTTGCAAAATTGACAGCGCTGTGCAAAATGAACACAAGTAGATCCTCCAGAAATGACAGCTACCAAGAAGATCTGCTCCTCGTTTTGGACTATCTCACCTAATTCCAAATGTTTAAAATATTAAAATATAACAACTCTAGAAGGTAAATAAGACAAACTTTATGATTCCCCAACCAACCATTTCCATCAAGCCCACATGCTAAAATTATTAGCACATAAAAAATTGTTGAATGGTACAAAGCAGAAATTATGAAGGTGAAATAGCTGTTGATTTTTTTTAAATGATGCAAATTAGACTAATTTTGCAAATTTAATCTGAAGTAAATATCAGTTACCGACTTGATCCTATCAAAGTGTATTCTCTCTATAAAATCTGTTTATTTTCTCTAGATAAAAAAAGCTTTGCCTTTGAAACTAGGAAATTTTGAAAAACAAGTATAAAGAGAGAAATTGATACATGACCCAAGATATAAGAATCGAACAAAATTAAACTCTCTAACAGTAATTTGGAAAGGACTAATGTAGACTATAGTGCATTTCCCAAACGGCAATGCATTTCCAAGCTGGTTTACAGTTTTTTGTGTGTGCATTTTCCAAACGGCAATGCATTTGTGTGTGTCTAAATGCAATGCATTTCTGTGGTAGTTTATAATTTTTTTTTTGTGTGTGTATTTTTGTCAGTGCTTGAATTCAACAATTTACAGGCAACTTTTTTAATGAACTGACTGGTCTCCTTATTCGAAAGCGGTAAACATAACTGGTTTCCTTATCATTGTGCCCCTTATTTTTTATATGTTTGACAAAAATAGAGGTTATTTAATAGAATCAGGGGTCCATTTAAAAAACCATAAATCCCTTATTTCTCATGTGTAGATGAGTTTCTGTATAAATCATGTTACGTTATTAAAATGCTGTGAAGAAGGTTGAAGATTCAGCTATTAGAGGCTACAGGAAGTTTGGAAATCTTTCTTTGTTTAAAGTTGACAGGATGCAGAAGGTTTACTATATAAAAAGCTGACAAAATCGAAAGAAGTTACTATCCTTGATATGGAGCTTTGTGGCCGGATAGTGGCACAGACTGAGCTGTATCAGTTGAGACTTTAAAAGCACGTGAATACTCAATAGGAACTGGTTTGGAGAGACTGGAGAAAGGATGCTCTTAATGCCTTGGTTAGAGTTTCCTGATAGGGGAAAGGACCCAGTAGCCGCCCATGTACCAATAACTGCTCACCTCTTGCATACTTAATTCCCCAATTACTATCTAGTTACCCACTTGTGTACCCAGAAGTTAAACATTGAATATTTAATTAGAGTTGTGTAAGTTTTTTGGTGACCATAGTACATGGTAATTGGGGCATTTGTGCATGGTATTGGTCAAAACTTTTATTAGAGTAATACGTATTAGAGCAGTTGTGCCAATTTTTTGGGTGGTTGTAGTGCATGGTTATTGGGGCGTCTATGAATAGGTATCGGGTGTCACTTCTAAATGACCAGTTTTTGACCTTTTTGCACGTAACGAATCCTCCTGTTTTTGTTGTAACTAACTAGAAGCTGAAACAATAGTGTTAAGGTCTGAAGTCACATATGAAGAAACCCAAAAATTTCGTTGAAATCCAATGTACTATTTAGGAACTTAGGGTGCGGGAAGTTAGGTAGGCGACTGCTGGGTCCTTTCCCTGCATCCATAGTTGGACTACTCACGACTCCGCTCGACTTGCCAAGCCCTTGAGAAAAAAACTCGGGAAAAACTCGGCAACGTAAAAGCACGCTTAATTTTAATAAAAAAATGCATTTTTTTTGCAAAATTTAATGAGAAGATGCATCCAATGAGTCAATAAATGATAACACAAAAGAAACAAGCTGATTCTAGATATATTTAAATGCAAAGTGTCTACAAAATCGCATCCTCATGAGGAATGCTGATGGCTGGAAGCAAAATAGTAAATAGGTTTTGTAAAACCAAAAGTAAATACATCATTACAAATTACAATTACAACTTCCTCTTCCCAGCTCTAGCTAAAACTAGGGGAGAGGTAAAACTAGAGGGCCTAGTCCTAGAAGTTTGCAGTGGGTGTGACTGTGCCTCCTCGCTCGGTATGGCTGGCTTATCCTCCATCCTGGATGAAGCTATGTCTCCACCTGCTTGTGGCACTAGCAATGACTCCTCATCCTCATCCTCTTCCTCCTCAATGTCATCCAGCGTGAAACTAAATCCACCCCCCTCCTCCTCCATAGCTTGCCTCTCCAAATTATTGTTGTCATCCTCAGAAAACAATGGAGGCTGCTCTTGTGATGCCCAATCACTATAAGGATCTATATCATCCAAGTCAAGTGGACCACTTGCTACTTCCTCTACCTTCCTTATGCGCAATCGAAGATTATATTGCACAAAGACAAGGTCATTGAGGTGTTTTTGAGCTAGCTTTCTCTTCTTCGTGTTGATGGCTTCAAACAAGCTCTAATTGTGCTCACAATTGGATGAACTACAAGGTTGACATAAGATTCTGAGGGCAAATTTTTTAAGAACATAAGAGCCATAATTGAAACATTACACATGTCATATGATCTACAAACGCGCAATATTTGAAATTTCATCATTCATACTCGTAGTTTCAAACTTTCAACTCTAAAATGTATAATACCAAGATTTCTTCAATGCTAATTATGTTGTTATATGGAACCTAATCAGACTCGGAGGTTAAATTTTCCCTACTTCCATCAGCATAGTTTCCTCCTATATTTTTCGACGGGGGTTTGGGGGCAGCGCCCCCAAGTTGGGTTAATTTTCTTTTATTTTTCACTCCCTCAGTTATGCCAAATGAAGGCAAAAAAATAAAAAGAAACTCACTTTTAAAGTTTGCATGACGTTTTTTCTGGGTCGCGTGAGTCCATTTGAAAGACTCGCGAGTCCTTGGCGAGTCGACTCGTGGCTCCCATGGACTCGCGAGTCCACGAGTATTAAAACTATGCATGAAATATAACTTAAAGTATAAGTGGGAAATGCCACTTATACTTAAATGTTATATTTCATGTGTATATTCTGATGAAGAGAATGAAACTGACTTGAAAAAACAAAAATTGATAATTTTTTGACATGTTTGGGCCTCTTTTTTTAGTCTAGCCGAGTTTTTTTCAAAAAAAGAGTTTTTGCTGCGAATTAAAATCATAAAAACTCGCAGAGCTCAAAAACTTGGCGAGTTTTTGAAACTCGTAGAGTACTTTGCGAGTGTTCCATCTATGCCTGCATCTATTTTCCAGTTTCAAAATTCTTTCTTTGGAATTGAATTGATTTACAGGATATCATGGTCATATTTTTCTTGATAATCAACAACATTAACCTTCTTTTTTGACACCCTTTCCAATAAGATAGAGATGTATATTTGCGAAGCAAAAGTTCAGACATATACAGAAGAAAGAAATAATAGATTGAGAAAATTTATGAAGGAGTATAAAGAAGATTTTTTGAAGTAATTTATATTTATTCCTTTAACAAGGCATCAAAGATTTAAATATGATTATCCAATGTCTATCGAAGAAAAAAAAGGATGAAAAGATGGGGCTCTCTGAGCAGCTGATAGAAATATACCAAATAGGATGCTGAATGCCACATTGGAAGTAACAAATAGAGTGGGGGCACAAAATCAAATCAACTCCAACCACTGTCACTAGAGAGGATCTATGGGGGAGATAATATTTCATCTAGAGAGAAAAACATAATTTTAAGGGTGATCAATTTTTATCAAAGATTCTAGCCCCTTATTTTTCCAGGATCTGAACTCTTCATGTTCTCTGCTACCAATTTAAGTGGCTATAATTTCTCCATTAATTGTCGTAGAGTTTTTAACAGTGTTCCTTTACTGTTGGATATAGGAAAAAAATTGTGAGAGCTCTTTAAGGCGAACTTCTATAATAGCTTTGAAGTTTTTGATTCGTACAATCTAAAGTTTCTAGTTCTGTCTCTCTCTGGAATTTAAACCTTTAAATTTAATCTATTTTATCAGACGGTATCTCCTGATTCTTGAATGTGGTTTTTAAATTTGTATTTAAATATAGAATTTTATATTTTCTGTTTGTGTATCAAATTCCTGACTCACAAAATTGGCACCGTTACTGCAGATGTATTTGCTTCTTCACATGTTCTGTGTAACTTAGCCTCTGATTGGTCAAGTAAACAACCATTAATTTTTTTACATGCTCAATAGTGAGCTTAATGACCGTTTTTATACCCATAACATTAGCATGGTTGTTGTTGTTATGCTGAAGTTTCTAACTTCTAAGGAACTAAAAGGCTCTGGATTATCCAGAGGAACTAAAGGGTTCTGGATTATCCAGCTTATTTTAAACATTGCCTTCTTCCTAATAGGTTGCCTTTGCATTTCCACTTAATTTAATTTAAAGCATCCTTTCACTGAGGTTACCGAATGTTACTTTATGGACTCACTCAATTTTGCAAAACCATTAGGACCTTTTCTATTCTGCGAGAAATCATTAATTGTTGTTGATGGCTGCATGCTCAGTAAAAGTAGGTATTTTAAATGAATTATCAATGCCATTTCCATTATTATCTTCTTTTGGCACAATGCTACTAATATTATTTTTGTGACAGTTGTGAGAAGTGTACATGCTTCTTTAGACATTCATCAATTCATTCTTTAAATATGAATCCACTATCCAGACATCGGACCTGAAAACATTGTGATGGTCTGCAACTGGGTTCTCAGTTATGACATTTTAATTCCTTAAAGGGTTTCTTACTTTCATCTTTCTGTGTATTTCTTTCAGGCATCTATTGGTAGAGATCTTATTATTGATCCAATTTCAGAAGAGGAGGATTGCCAAGATGGAGGGTTGATGGTAGCATGCATGCCTTCTCGAAATGAGATCACACAACTTACCATTAATGGAGAGTGGTCTACGACAGCAGTATCTGAGGTAGGTCTTAGACAAACACCTTATCTTACTGTTCAGTTGTCAACTTCTGCAGGCTCTACAACAGTATACAAATAAATCAGCTGGATTCATTGCTTTCCGATCAGATCTAATCATTAATTTTGAAAATATATGGGTTTTCTCTAAAGATTTGCAAGCTGATGAGTACGTGCTGAATGAACTACAAATGCAAGTTCCATGTGCATTTTTTATATTTTATGTTTACTGTATGCTAGTAATGAATAATATTGTGCCTTGCTTGCAGGCTTTGAACCTTTGTCTTGATGCATGTAGAAAGCTGGCCGATATTATGCGGGTATGTCTGAAAGAATCAGCTACTGAGTAATCATGAAATGGACTACTTCAGATGGTTTGAAAAGTATGATGCTCAATTTTGCAATTTGAGTTGGTAAAGTTAGGAGTTAGTTTCAGAGAATGTCATCGTGTCTTATTTTTACCATTGTTCCTTGTGTAATCTCTTGTATAGGAAAGTTTGACTATGCTTATACCCATACACATTTCCAGATCTTCCATGTAATAGCTGACTACATTATTAGAAAAAATAGTTTTTGCATTGAAGGATATTTCTTTTTATATGGAAATTGCAAAAAAATTGTATATTGAATATATTTTGGTAAATCAAACCTTTTTTGCTCATACCGAAAGCTTTACCCGAGAACTAAATCAGTTGCAATTTATCTTATATATTTATCATGTTATAACGTGCATATGTCATATGTCACCAATATATATACTCTTCTAATATGTTGAAACTACATATATATAGGCCCCGTCATTTTGAAAAGCTTGGAATACAACAAATGTTGATAGCTAGGTGGAGGTCCCATGGCAGATTATATTCTGGGGTATCCCACATGAGTCCATGATAAGGAAATATACTACTATATATTATAATGGACGGGCAAGGCATTGAGCCACCATAGCTTACTAACTCCTGTTATGAAATATTAAGACAAGGCTGAGTACTGGGTGTTTTGGATATAGTGATTCTCGGTTGAATTAGATCAAGAATTGCTCTAGTCAGCATGGCTGTCTCTGGTTCCTCATCCTCGCCCTCATTGTGCCTTTGAGTGGAGACAAGGGAAAGAGGTGTCACCTGGAGCACAAGGGGAAGAATATCTGCAGAGGATGCATCAGGAAAGACAGGCTGAGAGGGGGTGACATGATCAATAATTTTAGATTTCCTGGAGTGAGAAATTTCTAATCCAAACCTAAGGGTTTGGCTGCAATGAACCTGGGATCTTGCTAAAGATATGGATGAGGCTCCCTTGCTTGGCATTAGAGGACTGTCAAAATTAGTACTTGATCCTAAATAGTGGCAGGGACCTATTTTTTGTACGATGACATTGAAGGGGTCAAGAACCAAATAGAGCACTTCCGTGGATTTATGGAGAGCATGCAAAAGATCCACATTTGTGATGATTGAAATTGCAAAGGGTCTCAAGGTAATTCTATCCACTAAAGCTTGGAGGGACTTTGTCAACTATTGTGATTTGGACTTAGATAACGATTTTGTTGAGATTATTCCTTCAATGATGGAGGCAAAATGTGTTGATTGTAATTATGTGAAGGGCAGGGAGGGGCATGTGTAATTTGCCCCTCCCCCTGATAATTGTGATTTAGACATTTGTACTACACTTTCATTGTGGCTCATGGGGGGCCAAATTAATTAAACACTAATTGTCATTAACAACTTCTCCAAATATGAACCACAAATCATCAAAGCAACATTTACTAATTTTCTTGAAGGATAAGCATTCAACTAACACACAAGCACACATCTACACAATAGAACACCAAATTTAGGTGGAAACCCAAAATGGGAAAAACCATTGAGAATATTTGCTTGGATCTATTGCTCAAATCCAGCCTCAAAATAACAAATTATGTACACTATGAAGTAGGCACCAACCTATCAAAGACACTAATCTCCAATTGCTATTGCTATTGTAGGCACCAATCTCCTACTCCATGATCTAAAGCAACTCAGCAAGTGAGACACCGATTCCAGTGGAACAAAAGATGTGAATTGTGGACTTTCAAATTGAATACACAACTTGTATTTGATTTGATCATCCTTTAGAACACTTTGCCACACTACATGTGATCTTTTGATGAAGCTACACAATGATTGGGACACAACTCACATAACATCACCCTCATACTACACATCAATCATTCAATTATTGGACATTGCAATAATGGACACTAGGAATGAACCTAGATCAATTATGTGTTACAATGATTATTACATTTACATGTTGGCCAAGGAAAAGATTAATGAATTTTCAAGTTGGCCGCAAGCTAAACCTTCACTAAAAGTGTAATAAGTCAGGTCCAAAAGCCCACATGTTACCTTTAGAAGAAAGAATACGCTATGTGTTATCCAATGTCTCAATGATCATCCACGTGCTATCTTTGGTTAGTACACATTACAATATTGTGGCACATCAATCCAAAACAACCCAGTCAGCCAAGCCGCACAATGACCACTTTGTCATTTTTAACTTTCTCACAAAAGCTCAATGCTAAATTTTTTGGAATCTAACACCTGTGTAGACATACTCTCCTTCCAAACTGGAGGTCATAACACTCCAATGCGGTAGAATGCGGAAAACAACAAGTTGTTAGTGAAAACACATTGTTTGAGGAACAAATCTCTCTAAAAAATTGCAGATACTTTCAGATCACTTTCAACACCAAGAATGGATGCAAGATGATATTACAATCATACTACAAAATATCTCACAACTTGTCACTATACTTCCATAACTCAACTGCATAGGCATTATGATAGTTGTGGCTATACAATTACATGTTGATTCGACCCTATAGTGAGCTCCTTTGACAACATATACAATTACATTTTAAGTATGTTGATTCCTCTTATCATACCTTTGACACCTTTGACATCACTGACAACATATGTTCAACAATGGACATTAAAAGTTATTCATTCTCAAAATCTCTACAGATTGGTGAACCTTGTGGTTTGTAGATCTTGAGCTTTAATGTTTATTTTTGTGGCTCCTGGGTGCTCAACCCACATTACATAGAGAACAAACAAACAAACAACCACATAACTATAAACATGTATTTTTCATACAAACATACATAAATGCTGCATGTATTCACAACGATATTTCAAAATGAAACATGCTATTTCATCAATGGACATTAAAAGTTATTTATTCTTGAAATCTCTACAGATTGGTGAACCTTGTGGTTTGTAGATCTTGAGCTTTAATGTTTATTTTTGTGGCTCTTAAGTGCTCAACCCACATTATATAGAGAAAAAACAAACAAACGAACGACATAACTATAAACATTTTATTTTTTGTACAAACATAAATGTTGCATGTATTCACAATGATATTTCAAAATGAAACATGCTATTCGATATCACCATAAAAGAATTAATTGACATGCATATATTTAGATAATCTATGTAGAAGATATAGAAAGATATCATATTTAAAAATATTATTATATTATATTTATTATTTGAATAATTTTATTTTTAGTATTAGTATTATTTTTAATATTATATTATTATATTTATAATATAATATTATTATCTTATCCTCACTTTTTGATTTTATAATTAAATTATTGTTATCTTATTATATTAAAATAATCAAAGGTATATTGCATTTGGATAAGGACATGATCTTTTTGTTTTTATGTACCCACTCTTTCAATCTTTATGTAGAATGCATCTTATCATAAATATTTTTATTTAATTTATGCATTTTGAACTTCTATTTATTAATGCTTTGACACCTCATAATATTTTCTAAAAGCATTAAAAAAATAACGGTTTCAAATTTTTACATAAGATTATGTAGAAGAATTTTGAATTAATATTTAGATCATGCTCCAACATTGGCTTGCAAGATTATAAATGATGGAGTTAAGATTGTAAAAAAATTGTTTTGAATTAGTAATCTATAATATTAGCGAAAATATTTTTCGCAACGACAACTCTTTTTTATTTATTCCAAATTAGAAAATCTTATGTATCACTTCAAAAATAAAAATGAGATGAACTAATTGTGTATTTATCTTTTCTATGATAGAGTCCTCTCATAGATGAAAGGATCTAGGAACTCACTTTATTTATGGGATAATAAATAAGGAAAGTGACATGATCAATGTTTTTTGAAAATTCTTGTTTAAAGACGTGTCGTAAATTGCACTCTTTAATTGTGAGTCCAATTTCACACCCTTTTAAGCAATTGTATTAGTTTCTATTCCCTCGGACATTTTTAGGACCATTTCTAGCCTTGAATTTAACCCCCAACTTATGGAGATATGTCTTATCTTATTTCAACATTCAATTATCTTATTCCACATTTAATCATTGTCAAAATAAAAAATTAAGATTGAATCTAATATTAGGGGCCTATAATCTTGCATGCTATTTTTAGAGAGCCTATTTTGGTTGGACCATGCTAATTAGTTCACTTGTCTCGCTAAAAACTCTCAAAATTTTGAATATTTTAAGTGACAACCTTGACATTTCAAAATTTGGTCTCAATTTATTATTATGATCATTTTATGCCAACTTTTTATTTAAAATTAATATTGTGGTTCATAAATAAGCTAGTAGCTTTCGACATTTGGACATACATACATTGAGATCCATGACATGCACTCCTTATGATAGCAAAAAGTCTACTAGATTGAGTACTCAAGTTTGCAAATCTCAAGAATAATCAACAATATGAGCACACGATTATACTGAGAGGGGGGGTGAATCAATATAATTCAACTTTTACCAATTAAAAACTTTATTAATCATAATAACATCATTTACTTTGTATTGATAATTATGATCATCAAAAGAACACAATAACACATGATATTTACACGGAAACCCTTATGGGAAAAAACCACAAAAAATTACTTGCTTATAATTTTCTCTTACAATAAGTTTGTAGGCTCCAACCTATAGGAGACACCAATCCCCTTCACTCTTTGTAGGCACCAACCTATTGGAGATACTAATCCTCAATTCAAGAGTTTGTAGGAACCAACCTACTAGAGACACCAATCCCACACTGGAGCACCAACTCAATAAGAGACTCCAATTTGTGCTTCTAGGATGTAACCCCAACTCAAATTTCCACCTTGAATGTTGCTTCTACAATGGATGATGGACAATTCAATCTTCTTCTCAATTCTTTACATGCAAATATGCCTCTCAATGATTTTATCATCTCTTCAAATATGCCTTAACTATTCTCTATGGTTTTGTCATAAATTTCTCTTTATTTATTTTTATCATAAACTTCTTTTCCAAAACTATTCATAAGTCCTTCAAAAGTTTATTCATAAATCCAAATATGCTTCATTTATGCATATATTCATCTTATAATTCTGCCATATATGTCTACTTATGAATCTAATCTTAATTCATGCACAATCATCTTTCACAAAAAAAAACTAATAAAAAATATGGTAATATCTTCACATAAATTTCTACCTTAATTTTTGTTTCGACTTCATAAATATTTACTCTTAACCTCTTTGATTGTTCTCTATAAATACGTTCTATGCATAGTCCTCTCTTTCAAATTTGCTATCTTGAATGATATTCTATATCTTCTTCCTGCATAAATATGCTACTCTATATTTGATATATCTTTTTCACACACATTCTTTATATGCCTTTCTTGTTTATCTTTACTTAGAATACAACCGTTGCCTTTTAAATTATACTAATTGTAGCTTTTGAATTGCAACATTTTTCTTCTTGTGTTGTTGTTTTTGAGCTATTTTGTCTTGTGTGGCATTTGTCTTATATGTTGATGTTTTTGTTGTATACAATTTTGACTTACAAAATCTTAAAACTTTTTGTCGTATTAAAGCTTTCAAAGCCAATTTTATATATATATATATATATATATATATATATATATATATATATATATATATATATATATATATATATATATATATATATTGATCGGTAATAGGTATTACAATTTCAGCTGCTCTGTAGCGTACCACTAAGTACCATTAACTTAAGACAATATGGGATCTCACCCCTCTAATATAGACGCTTTTGACTGGAGCTATGAACCAGTGGGGTCACAAAGGGGGACCCCATTCCCGAGGTGAACAAGTTGAGGCATTAATGCATCCAATGTAAGTCTCATGCAACTTAACAATCCATTTGATCCATATTACTCCTTATAACTCCCGTCTCCTTATCTCTCCATAATACTTCTTATATCTCCCTTCTCCTTATCTCTCCATACGCCTTATATCTCCCTCTCCTTATCTCTGCACACTCCACCTTGTCGCTCCATATCAACTACTTATCCCTCCACTAGGACATCTTATCACTCCAGCTAGCAGCAGGTTCGCACATCCGCTGCACCGAGGAAGAATCACACCGCACCAACAGTCACGGGGTCTTGGACAACATGGAAGACATCACTGAATGCACCAACGAGCATACAGGGGCATTAACACCAATGCAGGGGAAGCATCGATCGCAGGGGGAGGAGGCAGAACGACGATCCAAGCACGCACCAAGGCACAAACAGGGGGAACCAGCATGAGGGCATCACTCGGGCAAAGATTCGAACCTATGACCCACTATCAACAGTGGGGTGCAACTTGCTGTTGCATTGCGGGGTTAACCCCCAAAGCCAATAATATATTAAGACGAGTTGAAGGTCTTATTTCTTAAGTTTCCTAATAATACTATTAGAAATATTATGCCAAACCAAACACAAAAGCACAAGTATTTGCTCAAATAATGTTCCTTCTTGAACCTAAGACTCTTCATGCGATGAAGGAAATTTGTTTTGTTGGAAACAAAATCATGTAGATAAATGAAGCCGCTAAAGTCAGTTCAAAGACATGGTGATTTATTCCATTTTTGCTCTACAAAGAGATTTGAGGAAACATTGTTGTATTCTCGAAGAAACTTGCAATTCATACCCATCAATCTTTTTAGAACTCAATTCCATGAATTCACTAAGGCAAAAGAAAAAAGCATAAATGATCCATAAAGAACATCTATTGCAATCATTTTATAGAGAATAGGTAGGAGCTCGTGACACTTTTCTTGACGAATATTTTATTGATTTTGGAAACCAACGAAAGGTTAAAAAGTTTATAAAACTTCATCGGGTTCCACTGAGGTTATTAAAACATCATTGACACTCGAAATGGTTATCAAAACTACATGAAAGTTTGACATTCAAAATCTTTCTATCAGCTCTCATTGAAGATTAACAATGTGCTTCGTGGGACCAACCAATTTATAGTTACAACAACCACTTATTAAACATGCATTTGGTTGTATACCTACCCTAGAACAATTATTTTATAAAACCATAATCTTATCTCTACCTATTTTTGTCTACATAGAAATTAAGAAAATTCTCTATTATTTTATAACTATTTAATTCATAATTATCGTAATACGTAAATATTTATCATAAATTAGCCAACGATACACATGTATGACATAATACACATGGTGGGAGTTGCAAAATGAAAAAAATACACACACCTAGACAAATATTGGAATAAAAGACAGTTAATTGCTTTTCTATTAGCTCTCATGTGCTTGACATATTTTTATTGGCTTTCTTATTAAAATAACAAGAGTAATATATTACTATTAAGGTGAATACAATACCAAAAAATGAAGGCATCCGGGAGAACCGGGGAAAATGGTGAAGAAGAAGATGGCCCAATGGAGTTGGATTTGTCTGGAGTTGTCAATCGAGATATCAAGCAATATAGTCAGATGGCATTGATAGCACGGACTATGGGGAATAAGAGACCTAGAGAGGAGATTAGAAACTAGATTCGAAAGAATTGGTGTAATGGTCAAGAAGTCTATTTTATGCCAAAACAATTCTTTACGGTTGAGTTTAAGAATAAGGAGGACAGAGATGAAATCCTTGCAGGGGGTCCATGGAGTTTTGGGAGCGCTTTCATTTACATTAAAAAATGGACACCAAAGTTTAACCCGGCTGCATACAATCCAGAGGAGAAACCAGTCTGGGTGCGATTGTACAACTTACCGTTTGAATTCTGGAGCGTAGACTGTTAAACAGAATCAGTAATTCACTGGGCATAACCCTGGAGACTGATATGGGAGACGACGACCAAATACATTTGGCAAGGATAAAAATCATTACTCTTAACCCCATTCCCAAGAACATCCGGTTGTTAACAGTTGCAGGATGGTCGTTACAAGAGTTGGAAAAGGAAAAAAACATTTTTTTTTTGCCTCAGATGTGGAAGAAGAAACCACAATGTAGACAGTTGCAGAATAATTGTCAATAAAATATGGAGACAAAAAGAGTCTATTCCTAATCCGGAGAGGAATGATATTGATAGACCCAAACAAACGCAGGAAATTGATGCTGCAGAAGAAGGGATAGAAGGGACAGAAGCATGCCAAGAGGGAAGGAGATTGTTGATGAAAAACCATTAAAAAAAGTGGAGCCCACGAGCGAGGATGAGATTGATTTGTTGGAACCAAGGACGATTAGTCAAACGCCTGCAAAATGGGTCAAGAAGGGTCCTCCCAAACAAACAACGAGAAGGAAAACTAATAAAGCAATCCTTGTTGGGGATTTCAACGCTATACTACATCCCAGTGATAAGATGGGGGGACTGTGCAGAATGGTTCAATCACAGATTGACTTCTCCAGTTTTGTTTCCTCAGCGGGCCTAATAGATATTGCTCCGTCCAATGGCAAATTTACATGGACTAATAGGAGAATTTGCTTTTCAAGCATTTCAGAAAGATTGGATATGTGCTTCATAATGAAGGTGGAGACTTGGCAGACTCCATAGAACACAAATTTATAGATAACACACCAAACTTGGTCTCGGAGGAGGACAATCAGATGCTGCTAGCACTTGCGACATTGGAGGAAGTAAAGGAAGCCACCTTCAAAATGAACCCGGGCGGCTTTGCAGGAACTAAACACGAAAGCTTTCAAGGGAATGGTAGCAGATGCCTTCAACGTGGAAGAGATCCTTGAGGATGGAAGCAAGTATGACACTATTATGGTTATGAGGGATGGGTTGAAGAGAAATAATTTGGACACCGATGAAAGTGTAATGTCTGTAAATGGGAGCCTGTTCCTGTTCCTTTCTGAGCAGATTGAGAGATCACAGGCGGTCATTGAGGCTATCAGGCTATCAGGACCCTTTTATTATCTCTTTGTGATGATATGTAATCCACTATTTTAATATAATGAAAAGGTAGCTACCCCTAGGTAGCAATTTGACTTTAAAAAAAGGTGAATACAATACCATGGTACTATCCTTGAAAACTCTTAGTTGGTGTTATGCATAAACTAGTCAATGTGAAAATCATAGTCACTTCTTCCACAAGAGTAAATTAGATTTAAATCAATTGAGAATTAGTAGAAGTGAGCATTCTAGAATAAAATGAAAATTGTGTGACCTCCTTAATAAAAAAAAATTTATGTGGTATGTAGACAATTAATAATTCTATGAAGAACAAACAATATACCTCTCCACTAAATATATAAATTGTAGCTTGATATACTACTAGCACAATCTTACCATCATTTTAAAAAATCACTTTATAAATTCCACTACACCATTATGCATACTAAATCAACATCACCTAAACATGGCTGTTGTTTCCTCAATTGCATCAAAGTTGGGGTTGTGATGCTCTAAAATACTGCACGCCTATATGGAATAGAAAAAAATATTCATAATATTAGAAATTGACAACATGATGGATGGAACTTCCTTTAATCAACCTATGAAACATAGTGTGTTTAGGGTTCAAAACACTATAAGGTGCATTGCTTTAGAGGTGAATCCCCTAAGGATTTTGTCATTGAATTGTTGAATTGAATCAATCTAAGAGTATGATTGAGGTAGATTCTCAAATGTGCCTTAGACACCAATTTTAGACATTCTGAATGCAAGAGCGAGTGTAGGAGTATCTCTTTGGGATGGTA
Organism: Cryptomeria japonica; assembly: GCF_030272615.1. Lineage (NCBI taxonomy): Eukaryota > Viridiplantae > Streptophyta > Pinopsida > Cupressales > Cupressaceae > Cryptomeria > Cryptomeria japonica. Next base: position 181,327,607 of record NC_081414.1, read on the forward strand.
GATTTCTATTGGAAAAATACAAAAGATGTCATTACACTCATATAGTACATCATTGTACTAGTACATAACTCGAAGGTACCTATAGGACACTAGTATGCTTAAGAAAACAGTAGCTCATTTGCACAAATAGAAGTGCACATGATCATATGAAATCATCCCTCTTAGAATAATGCTTTGATCACATAAAGCAAAACATGACCCTAAAACATGATCCCCTAGGTCTAGGTGTTTTTTTTTATGGCTTTGTACAGGGTTTTATCCTTATTTTGTTGTTATTATTTTGTTTGGACTCTCTTTTCTGTTTTTGGTAACCTTTTGTTGTGAATGAGCCAATAATCATTTTATAGATTTTAATCATATATAATCTCAACTTTATAATTTCTTATTATTTTAAATCTAAAATTTATTTTTAGTTATAGGTACACTTTAATCAAGCGTGGTCAATTTTCTGTTGTGAATTTATGCATTTCCATTTTTTTTTAGTATCGAAGATTTTGTAACTTGAAAATTAAAATAATTAAATTTAATTCTTTATTGATTAGTATTCTATGCAAAGAAAAAGATGACGTGAATTAAAGAGTTGAAAATTATTATTTTTGGTGCAACGTCCATTCTTTCGTATCACCACTTCCCTTTATTGAGGTTATTTAATTTCACTTCATAAGATTCCATTCAACTTTACACTTACAATTGGAGAGGAGACCGAATATATTTTCACCTTTTTTAACTAAGGATATAATTTAGACAATGAAGTGCAACGAGTTAAATTCTGTATAGTTAAATTAATGTAAAGGGATTTAATTAAGGAAAATAGATTTTGCACACTCATTCTCATTTGAATAGGATTTTCTAGATGTCATCAAAGGTTTCAATTATAATTTTTAATATATGAGGTTAATTTGTTTTAGTTAATGAAGTCTAATATAATATAAATTTATGGATCAAAATATGGAGATCATTTTTTCAACACAATTATTAATAAGTTTTGTTATTTATTATATATAAATTTTTTGTATCTACTTTTTTTTTACTTTAAAGTAATTTTAAATTTTTTTATTTATTTGTATTTTTATCTAATTTAATTATTAAAAAAAATCATTTTACCTTTCTTTTAGTTTTAAAAAAAAAGCATATTTTATTATTATTATTATTATATTTATTTTTCTGGACATTGTTATTATGTGATGGTTTAAATATGGTGTTCTTATCACTAAGATTCAATCTTATTGAAATTTTCTTGTAAATATAATTTTTTATTCTTTTCAATGTAAATATATAAATTTGTTAATTATTTATATTAAAAATATTATTAGTTAAATAGTTTGTTTTCTTATTACTATCTTCACATTATACTACGTTAATATTTTTTTAATTATTGTTGTTGATAATAATGATTTTGCTATATTTTAATAGTAATGATTTTATTATTTTTGGTATAAAGAATCTTCTCTCATTTTTCTATATAGAAACTTAGACATAGCTGATATATATTTTAAAAACTAAAATTGAAAAATAGTTCTCCAACAAAATAAAAAATAAAAAATGATTCTTAAAGAAATTAAAAAAATAAAATAACCCTTCTAAATGAAATAATTGGAAGAGTTAATATAAATAAAATAATTATTTAAAAAATAAAATTGAATGAAATATTTCTTCAAATACAAATAAAACAATTTTTTTTTTTTTAATTGAATGAAATAATTCTTCAAATCGGATATAAAAAATTACAAAAATTTAAATTGAATCAAAAAACTATTCATTAACAACCCGTTAATGGGTCCTGGAGGGTTAGTCCCCTATCCGAATCAATAAAAACTGAGCCAAAATGGGAATCGCCAGCTAAGGAGTGGATTAAAATCAACTTCGATGGGACGTCTAAGGGAAATTCGGGTATCTCCGGAGTAGGAGTAGTGGCAAGAGATGATAAGGGGATCATCCTTTTCAAAGGGGCTCGACGACTTCAGAATGGGTCAAACAACGAAGCAGAAGCACAGGCGACACTAATGGCTACAGAATTGGCTATTAACATGAAAGTGTCCAAACTACATTTGGAAGGGGATTCCCAAGTAGTGATCAATGCAATAGCAAAAGGTACCACCCCTTCCTGGAAATTAGCTCATTGGATAGAGATAATACGAGAAAAACTCACCTCATCTGAAGCTTTTCGAGTTTCCCACGTCCGGAGAGGTGCGAACGTAGTGGTGGATCTCCTCTCAAATGTCAGATGTGATTTGTTAGATCAAGTGGCCAGATGGTGGAAGGGCAATGGGAGTGTATGGCAGTGGTATTAATGCAGTTTGTGGAAAGCTAAACAAGCAAGCAGGCTTGACGGCTCGCAAGGATGAGAAATCAATGCCACTGGCTTGGTAATAAATGTGACAGTTCAAAGCACAGCTATTGGTTCGAGACAATGGCGGAGGGCAGGAAATCTGATGTGAAATATCTTTCCATTTATTTCACAGATCATGCATTTAAACCACATCGCAAACGATGGCGGATTTATTACAAACTCGATTATTGCGCATTGCATTTGCTAAAATCCGGTTTAACAAAGCTTGTTGGTGTTTGCAGTTTAGTTTTCTGGTTTTTTGCAAGTTTCGAGCAGCTTTTAATGGAGGCAAATTTCACGCTTTGCACAGAGAAGAAATTGGTCCCGTTTCTGGGAAAGGTCTCAGACAAACGTTTGCAGGGTCTCTTCAAATACAAGGATGATAAGTTGTGGTGTGTGGCTAGATTGATGCTGGGAGAGGAATTGGTGCATATCCATTTCCGGTATAGAACAAACATGGAAGTCTATTCCTTGATTATGGCATGGGCGTGCGAATTTGAACCCGAAGTGGAGAAAGTAAAACTAACAATGACAAAGCTCGTTGATGGGGATTTCCTAATCAATTTGGACTCTATTTTGGAATGGGTGATTCCCCAAATTGGAATCCGCATCTGGGAAGGAGAAGCTAACGAGGAGATTCTACTGTTCGTCAGAGGACCTGAGAGCCGGCTAAAGGAGCAATGCAGGGAACGAGCCCGTATTGGCTGGGAAGCCATGAAGCTCTGTGTGAAGCTGATTCGAACAGACGAGGTGCTAAAGGCGTTGAAGGTGGTGGCGTGAATGGAGGTGGGAAGAGAGCTCCGGGACCGTTACGAGAGGGGAGAGCGGTGCAGTTCCTAGCCAGTCTGGAAGGTGACCCAGACTTTGGAAACCTGGACTGCATCCCAAAGATGAAGACGGAAGCGGCCAAAGGGAAGACGTTGGCGGACATCGATGACATGGAGTTGAAGAAGCCGAACCAGAACGATTCGGATTGAGCAACTATGGTGCAAATTACAGAGCTTTTTTGCTTTATGCTTCTTTGAATTTCTGTTAAAAAACTTTTATAGATTACTAAAAAAAAAATTCATTAAAAAAAGTTCAAATTAATATTTTTTATATTTTAAATTAAATATATTTAATTGTCTTTTTTTCCACTTACTGACATATAATTTGATTAGAATTTTTTTTTATCAAATGTACCTTTCTATTTTGATTGTGCTGTTTCTTCTTGTTTTTTTTCTTACCTCTTGACAGCCTTAATAAAAAATCATTACCTTTTGACCATTTCATAAAGAATGGGAACCTTTGTTTCCACTTAAGACCTACTTATATATTCAATGGATTTAGATAATTAAAAGTCCATTAATGAATATCTAGTGGGCCAATAACTGTCCACATGATTATTGAAATATTTGTGCACAAATATTAAAGTGCATATTCATGCATAAATATTAAAGCGTTCACTTTTTGACTTTTAAGTACATACTATCTAGAAATCAAAACCATAGCTATAAATTCTTCAAACACATACCAAAATAACAAAAAAAATCATCAAAATCTAATATACCATTTAGAAACTTAAGGACACAAAATTAATCATATGCTATATACTCTACTAATCTAATAAAAAAAATTAATTTTAAGCTTTCAATAAAATGGCTCAGGCTAATCTCCACACAAAATGTTACTCCAAAAAATCTTTCAGATCTATAAAATACAGTAATTTTTTTGAAGATTTTTGTATTTTTAACAGCAACAGAAATACAGAAAATGCTGATCATAAAGATTTAACTCTTGAAAATTTCAGAAAATCTTTTATATTTAATTTTTTTTGAAACTGTACAGTATTGTTGTTCTATCTTCCCAGTAAAATAAGAATTAATTTCCACACATAATGTTACTCCAAAAAAATCTTTCAGATCTCTAAAATACAATATTTAAAAAAAAAAATTTTTTTTAAAAGATTTTTATGTTTTTAACAGTAACGGAAATGTAGAATGAAGATTTAACCAGAAAATCTATTATATTTGAAGATTTTTTTGACAACTGTACAGTATTGTCGTTCTATGTAGAATTTAGCCGCTTCCTAGTAAAAAAAAAAGAAATCAACAGTATGGGATTCTTATTTTAATCAGATTGCAGTGTAAATGCATTGCATTCTTAGCGGCGACATGCAATGAAGACGCAGTTATTGATGACTAAATTGAAAATTTGAAAGGTTGTATTATGTTATGAGTAGATTCACGCCCCCTCTGTAAAAAACTGATAATGCCTTACAGCAGGTGTTTGAAAACTCATATCATGCGCTCAACTGCCCGTCGCATCAATTCAAAGTGTCTTCACTAAACTTGTCTCTTATCATTACTTTTTTCACAGTTCACATCATTTTGTTACCCTACTGCTCGACAACTAGTCCGCCATTTTTGGCGCTAATAATTGCAACCAACCTAAATTTAGAGGAAAATACAGAGGCGCATACAAGTACGTGTGATGACAGTTCTCTGTTACCAAAAGTTTTTCTTGAAAACCCCGAGAAGTTGACGTCTAAACCCTGTGAATACAGTTCCTTTTACCAACTATTTTATTGTTCGATGCAAATTTTAATTTTACTTTCCGGAGATAAATCATTTATTATTTATAATAGTTTACTCCGGAAAATGTGAAAAATATTATATAGTTATGTGTTGCTTTTTAAAATTAACTATTTTAGTTATTAACTTATTTGAAAAATGTGTAGATTTGTATTTTTCTCCATATCATCAGTACAATTCTTGATCTTAACAATACTACTTTGACATCTAAATCATCTTCAAATTTTAAAATTATACTTGGCCACCTCTCATCTACTTATGTTTTAAATTTATGTTAATTATTATTTTTGCATAAGATTTATGATAAATGCTATTTTATCATCTACTTATGTTTTAAATTTATGTTAATTATTATTTTTGCTTAAGATTTAGGATTAATGCTATTTAATAAATATAAGATTTATGATTAATAATTTTATATTTATTAGAATAGTGAATTTAAGAATCATTCTCTATTTCAGCCTCAACTGTTTCTTATCCTAGTATCTCAGATGAGTGGCCAACCTTCTCATAGTGGTTACGTTATATTATCATCCTTTTCAATATGATTTTTCACTTCAGCCAAGTAAATTAATTTAAAGGAAGTTAATCCAATTTTTAAAGTTGCCTGAAAAAATGTCCATATCACAGAGTTTTTTTTAATTAGCATGCTCTGCAAGTGATACCCACAAATCTACATCATACAACTCCCGAGTAATCTCTCATACAACAGACCATGACAAAAATGCAATTGATACCCACAAATCTACATCATAGAACTCACGAGTAAATCTTTAGGCATGAAAGATACGCAACTATAAAATAATGTCAATTTGAGCATATACAAACAAATTTCAAACTTAACATTATTTCTAAAATGCAATTGTGGGACAACAATAAAAACATAAAATGTCGCTATAATTTCAGCTGGCAGAGCACGAGTAGCTTTGGAATTTCAAGAGCTGTTTGGCTCAGGTATGTACATAAGACTGCAGCCTTTTGCTGTGAGGAACTCTTGCTTTTGGAAACATCTTTTTTGAAATCAATAGTCATCATAGTGTGTAAATATGAAATATAATCTTGACAATTGTAGACAAGGGCAAAAAATTCTAGATTTTAATAACCAGCATCACTTTCATTATGAACTGCATACTATACAAATCCCAATTATATAATTGAAAGTTCAATGAATTAATGGCCTAATCAATATGGATAGAAAAAAATCTAGCATTAAAGGTCTTCAATAAGGTGTGTACTCAAACACATCTCCAAACATTTCTAACTTATGGGTGCATTTAGCCTCAAGTGCTCAGTAGACAATGTCACCAAAAACTTGAGTCTGATTAATACAGTGCACAAAAAATAATGAACTGCAATTAATTAAGAAAAAGCTTACTCGGACTTGTTACAGAGATGATGCAGATGCTTCCAAACTCACATCTGTGAAATTAGCATCATGCCTTTTAATAATATATGTTTTCTTTGATGCATAAGGAAGCCCAAGTTGTCAATGTGTTAGTATGGTTGCAGCTACATGCTGAATCAATTCCACCAGTGTGCAAATTGAGTCCATCATAGAGTTTCGTCTGAGTTCTCATCATTTGAGTTACTGATGGAGCGAATATAAAATTTGACCTCACTCTCATGGGTTTCTGATCATTGAAGAAACAGAAAACCAAGAAAAAAAGAGCAGACGCTCAATATCTCGCGATGAATGGCAACAGGGGACGCAAAATGGTTTCCCTGTGTAAACAACCGTAGAGATTCAATCAAGAAATTGCTTTCACATTGCTATTTTCAAAATAAATAGAGGAAATAAAACTTGAAAAAATACAAACCAATTCCATTTCTCTTCCCTTGAAATTATAAAACATTTTTTTACATCCTTTACAATATATAAACAACTCTGAAGTAGATCTAGTTCCCAGCTATAGAGAATAAACGTACCTTAGAATAGGAATAAATTGAGTATGGTACGTTAGACTCAGTAGGGGATTGCGCAGAAGATGTGGAATTTAGAGGCGAATCAACAGGCGATGTTCCAACAGGTGAAGAACCAACAGGTGAAGAACCAGTACGCAAAGTTCCAGCCAGTCCCACACTGTAAGTTGGGGTTCCATCTGGTTTATAAAGCCCATAATTTCTTTCAGACTTTGGGCCATCCTTCATATCCTCATTGAATAATGCAAATATGTAAGCCTTTACAACAAGTTTTGGTCTCGCAGGAGTTCCCTGGTTCAGAGCCAATCGCTGAATCAAATTTCCATTATAGATTTGAGCATTCTGAGGAGTTGCTCCTGCTTCATTGGAGTCACCCGCTGAAGGCCAGCCAGTTTCAGAGACTGTGATTTCCAGATTTGCAAATCCTAGTGCAGAAAGTGCATAGTAAACTGCATCAATCTGTGCATATAACATGTTGTCATAGTGAGCATTGTTGTTTGGATCAACCACCCCTCCATTTGGCTGGAACAGTACATATTGTAGAGACACCTGATTTGGCTGATCCTTGTATGCAAAGTATGGATAAGCATTTATGAAAAATGGAGCACCAATCTGGGACAGGAAATTTAAAAGTGGCTTCATTGATGTTGTAAGATCTGGCTTGAAGGCACCTGACGATGGAGGGAATGAGTTTCCAAGCACAGCAAGGGAATGGGGAGTGGTGATTGTAATATTCCTGTCTGCACCAATGCTGGCAAGGGCAGAATGAACGTTTTTCATTGCAGGAAGCAGGTTTGCAATTAGCTGTTTGTCAGTTCCTGTGAGCACTTCATTTCCCACTGCTATACCTGTGATTCTTGTAGCTGGCAAATAAGCCTGGATGTTTTCCCGAACCCATTGAGTGGCTTGATCAAGAGCAGTCATGCTAGCAAGATATTCATTTCCCATGCCAACAACTAATTCTATACCAGAGTTTGCAAATACTTTGAGAACAGTCGCATTTACACTGTAGAGTTTTATTTTGCTAATGTTGTTGCTTTGTAGGAGACCAACTACTTCATCAGTTGGAGGCAAGTTGTCTGCTACTTGTCCATAATTAATTCCTACACTGGTAGCACTTATCATGGATGGAGCATTTGATAGAACATGCCCTGGAAAACATAAGTAGCAAATGTAAGAAGGGGCATCATATGGAAATTTATCAAAGTAACTTTTACAGACTAGGAGAAATCCCATTAAAAGTTAAATTTAATTTACTTTAGAACTATTGTCCACTAGTGGCCAAGATAGACAACAGGAGTGTTCAAAAAGTAAAAGATTAGTGCTTCTCTGACAAGGTAAAGCACAATTTCAGTAAAGCATGACTATCAAGCAACAGCATTAGTTGGTTGCGTTCCATAGAAGACATTTTTAGGCTCTTCACAATGTAAATATTCTATGGGGGGTGCTTTTATTGTGCTATCCAGGTCATATTGTATATCCTTCTTGATGAATATCATCTTGAAGATGCAAAATGAAATAAAACTTATATTAAATATCCATAGGAGGCCCTCTTGGATCCTGGGGACCATAAAATGACATACAATTTAAGCCACAATATTTACAGATAAATTGCTTTCAATTTCAAAAACATCTAGAACCGTATGCCAAGTTCCATGACATCCATAATGTATTAGATATAGGATGCCTTTAAGGCATCTACCTGGCTTCATGAGGGATAAGCTTAGCATATGTGTAAATTATTCATATCAGTGTGCTTTGTGGAGTGTTCTAATCTTGCTCATTCTTTGAACAACAAAAGATCACATGTTTGTCATCCTCTACTAGTCCTCTGGCACTCCAGAGTCCTACTCTTCAGGCATAATAAGGGAAAAGATAGTAAAACACAACAATTAAAACGGAAAAAACGTTAGGATTCTTTAAAATAAAATTAAGGATGATAACCCTTCATCGCCCTTGTTCACTACAGGACTGAATTGGGGCTACATTTAAAAGGGCTACCTATATGATGAGTGTAAGAGGCACAAACACGTATATGACTTAGAATACACATTGGACGGTGAGCATTTGGTTGGGAAGGTATGCAGGTGTGTAATGTCCATTCCTTGCGAGATGTATTGGCTGAGGTTCCCTCTAAACTCAAACCTGTAAAGGGCCAGTGGTTCACTAGTTAAGATGCGGTCCCATCTTTTTTACTGCCAAGCGCTACCATAAAATTTCTAGAACAGGGGAAATGAAATAAAATGAATCTCCACCCTAAAATATGAAGCCCCTATTTTCTTAAGCAAGTATTGTCAAGTCAGGGCTGGATTCTTGCAACATCCACTCATTTTTAGGTGCATTTTAAACCAAATTTAAGTTTCTCTGTTGGAGATTTCGTCTGAGAAGCCTAACAATAATATTTTCAGATGAAAAATGTGGAAAAATTGTGGAGGCAGAAAATTTGACGCTACAGACCAATTTATTGCACAAAAGTCCAAAAAAAGCTCAGCAACAACTGCCGAAAACTTCCATATGACCGTTGCCTTAGTAAACTAGGGGATGTACCTAGGACGTCTGAGGTCCTAGATTTGAACCGGTTGCTGGTCCATTTTTCTCCAAAAAACTTCAGAAAAGGGTAGTTTATCAAGGATTTTTAACTGCTTAGCTAACATAAGGGAAATGTATGGGAGTCTATGGCCAGGGCCCAGCATTCTTCACAAATCCTAAAGATCATTTAGCAAAGCAATTCAGAGGCACTATTCTCCTCAATCTCCATTTCTTCTACAGTATTCATTTGTTTGTTCTTCCAACACTTCAGCAGAATATGGATGGTAACCTTCCCATTAAATGATCTCACACTAAAGAAGGCCATAGATGTGTAAAGTTGCTGAGGCCAGGAGCTAGATCTGAAGACAGTGTATACAAACAGATTCGTAACATTCCTACTGCAAATAATGAAAACCTTCATTGAAAGGATTTCTGAAGCCAAGCTAATGAAGACGAACCACCAGCACAGAGCCAATCTTTCCAGAGAACTTAAACCAAAACAAAATACCATCAAAGCTGCATTTAACATTTCAACCCTCCACAATAAAAAAACACAGTATCATGCTGTAAACAATAGAATATAACTAACCGGACAGAAATGCCAGTGCCCAAACAAGACAAGAGCAAAATGCTCCTCCTCTTCTACTTCTGCCTCCGTTCATGATTGAAACTGTTTACTCGTTTCAGAGAAGCAGCAAATGGCCACTACAGGAATAGCACAATGCAACTATAGGCGTCAAACTCGAGACCTCTGAAAAAAAAAAGAGGCCCTGAATGTGTTGCAGTGGAGTACCTCGTGGTTATGTGCGTTTTTAAGCGTGCCTGCACATGTAGTGTTTATGTTTTTAATTTATGGTGACTCACCACCTTGCTTCAATAAATTGCCAAACTTCGTCATTTGACGGTCTCTCTTTTCCCGTCGAGGGTAACGTAGATTCTTGCGAGACATCATTTAACGATTTGTCTGCCGCCGTATTTTTTTACTCGTCCGTTAAGTGACACCCACGAAAGCATTTATGACTTAGAAAGAAGGTAACGGTAAAGTTTTTAGTTGTAACAGAAAAGAATCCGATTTCCTCTCCCATACACTCAATAAATGCTAGAAAAAGTGCACCCTATATAGGATAATGTGATTGATTTCGAGGATCTAATAAATGATAAACAATAACGTAGTGATCAGATTTAAATAAAAATATTAATAATAAATACAATATAGAAAATGCATTTAGTGTAGATATTTTAGTTGTGTGATATGGGGTCGCGGCTATTCTAGTTCCAAAACAGATCTTTCGTACAGCGTGTTAGTGATAGGTTAGTCAATCGCGATCGTTAATTGCAAAATCGACGGTGTAAAACACGCGACTAACACATGTGTAAGTCAATCCGTACTGTCTTTATGGAGCCGAAATAGACACGTTCGTTAATGGGGGCATGAAGTCCACGAGCACAGATTCTAGTGAAGGCCTTCACAAAGTAGTTCTAGCCCCTTGATATGGGGGCACCACAAAGGCATGAAGCCCGTGAGCACACCAGCCTAGTGAGGGTCTTCGTAAAGTAGTTTTAGCCACCCTAACAAGCATATAGGTTGAAACCTCTTCGGCTAAGAGCCAAGGACTAAGGGGTACCTGTAGTCACATAAATCTGTCCAGCTTAATTAAATAAATAATTGCTATTTATTTGATTAAAAATCCACTAGCCATCAGTTAATTAAATTAATATTTAATTAATTCATCTTCAAACATTCTCCTATTAGTTAAATAAATTATTCAATTTATTTTAATTAATTCATTAAACCAAGTTCACAAATCAATTAAATGAATAAAATCTATTTATTTAATTAAATCCCCCTATTCCTCTTTTAAATAAATTAAAATAATTAAATCCCCCTATTCCTCTTTTAAATAAATTAAAATAAACATTTATTTAAATCATTAAAACCCCCCCCACTTGTATTCTCCTAAAAATGCAACTTGCACATTTTATTTTAAATACAAATCGTATTTTCTCTCACCCACCAAACCCATTTGCAAATCTAATATCCTTCTAGATTCTTCTAACCCCTTCCTAATTAGTCTAATCCATTCCCTAATTATTGTCATATTCCTAAGCAACTTGAAGTCACTTCTCAAAGACTTCAAAGTCTTTGAAAAGCATTTAACGCTTTGTGTGCTCAACAATTTAACCTCCAAAGTCTTCCAAAACCACTAATGGCTCTTACATGACCATTAATAGCTCTTACATAACCATTTATGGTTAATTCAACCTGTCTCCTCAAGCATTTATTGCTTTGACCATGTTTATCCCCTCTTACCTTTGCATAAGAGTTTATCTATTGGATAAAAACTTTATTCTTTGAATAAAGAGTTTATTCATTCAACTAACCTTGACCTTAACTCCCAAGGTCATGTCAAGCATTTAATGCTTATTCCCTCTCCTCTCAACCTATCTCACATTGACACATGTCATCCTGGGATTGGGTTGAAAGCCCTCACATAGATTTGAAATCATTCAATCCTGACCCTTGTTGAGATTGCTCAATCTCAACCATCCATTGCTCCATTTTTCCTATAAATAAAGCCCATTTCTTCATAATCCAGATCTTGAAAACTTGTATGCATTTAAGCTATAGTGAATTCTAAAGAGCATTTAGCATAAACCACTAATATCTTGTCATCTTGGATAAAATAAATCATTTTAGCATCAATAGTATTTAGTATTAGCTTTTTATTCACATTTATAGCAAAATACTTCAATCTCAATCCTCCATAAGCATCCATAGTGCAAAAAACTGCTAAGAGCTACACTATTTTGGAACTTGGAGAGGAGAGGAACAAAGGAGAAGAAATCAAGAGCATGTTAGGAGGCATTTGGAGATGCCTCATCATATTTATCTTCTTAGTTATATATTTTGTCATACTTTTGATATTTCTTTTGATATGCCTGTTTAGATTAGTTTTTGATTGATTAACACTAACAGTTTCTTGTGTGTTGTTGTATTATTTATCATTGACTAACCTTCCCCTTTTGTAGAGCATCAGTACCCATTTCACAGAATTCATCCAAGCCACGATCTTGACCTCATCCTTTATAATGTTGGACCCTTGCACTCAACATGACTTGATTTTGGTGGCTCGTTTGGAGCCATTCAACTTCACTAGCAAACCAAGGGCCCATTGACATTTGGGAATGTATTTAGTATGGATATTTTAAATACATGTTTATTTAATATTAACTAGCACTTGTATCGTTAACAGGTAAGGGTTTTGCCAATAGGATAATCACTTGCATACCACATAAACAACTAAAATAACATGATGACGAGTTCATTGTTTCTTGGTCGTTGGTTTTCATTTGACGACATGAGATCATTGTTCGTAGCTTGCAAGCTCGTAGGGGAAGCCTATCGACTAATTGTATAAAATAAATAAGTATAATATTAATTTATTATTTGAAATGTATAGATATCTCTAATGTTTTTTTAATATATATTAATTATATAAAATTATAAATTATAAATTTTATGTTTTATTATATATATATATAGGGTAAGTGCACCAAGATGGTGTGCAAAAAGGGGTATCAGTTGACACTTTTTTTCTTCTTTTGAAATCAGGTAAATATGAACTTGGAGGTGAAAGTTGAGAGTCATCCACTCAAAATATGAAGATACTCAAAGAACAAAGATTGTAATACTCTAAATCTAGTTTCCAAACTACTAATTTTTTTCAAAATTGGATAAGATTAAGGGGGTCAAATCTTTCGCACATGAAAAATAGACCCTGATTATTTCTGAAAAACATAACATAATGTCTGACGTGCGCATCAAAAAAGTCATAGTTAGATTTAGTATTTTGACAAATCCTTTGGCAAAAAGATAGTTAAGAGTGAGCACTAGAAGTTGTGTATTTTTTTTTTTTGTTTGTTTTTTAATTATATGATTTTTTCAATTTAGCACATCCTGAAAATCAGGTGCCTATTCATGCGCGAAGCATAACTTGCACCAAAACAATCGAAAATACATTTTAAATTTTTTTTGTTTGTAAAGAATCAAGTGTACTACAATAATATATAAAGTTTTTAAATTTTGGATAAGTAGATTAAAAGTTATTAAAAAAATGGTACACGCATGTCTCTAAGAACTATGGAGACATTGGTAAAAGAAATTCAATTAAAATATGTTATTGTTGTTCAAATTTTTAAAAAATTATATGGTTAGAAAGCTCAGAAGATGGGTGAAAATATAGTGGCAATTTTAGAAATATCTACTTGATGAAGTGTAAATCTGATGATGACAAAGTCGAGAAACCAAGTTGATAAAATAAAACACGTCAAAAAGGAGGGAAATGGAGGGAAATCAAACTTCCAACCCGCAGCTTTGTCATTCAGGCCTATTCACAAGCCTAAACAGTCAAAAGCGTGTATGGGCTCCCTGTACTATAAACAATGCATACGAGATATTTTTAAAATAAAACCACATACATGGTGTCTTTACAATAGACAATGCGTACACGGTGTTAAAGCTAAATTGATGTGTACGCGCTTTTGCCTGTGTTCAAAATGTGGGTGTGTGCATACATATATGTATAATATGTAAAATATGATATTTCATGTATATATGTATATATAATGTGTATATATATAATATATATTTATATATATGTATAATATATTATGTATATATACACACACGTGTGTATGTGTATTGTCTTTTGATATTTTATGTGTATTATATGTATATGTGTATGTATGTATATTGATATATATTGTCTTTTGATATCTTATTGTATTGTATTGTATTCCTCTCTCTCTCTCTTAGGACCCCACATAACACCTAATGACCTCTTCGAACCATGTATGATATCTCAAGGGGTCAAATGGTGTCTTAAGGGCTCATGGTGTTGTGACACGTGTGTGGCTCAATTACAACCCCACATGACCCCTAATGACATCATGTCTTCCTCTTCCCCCATCTCCCTCCCTTTTCTTTCCCTCTCTCTCCCTCTGTCCCTTCCTCCCCCATCTCTCTCTCTCTCTCTGGACCCCACATAACACAACATGACCCTTTAGGAGCATATGATGTCCTAAGGGGTCATACGGTGTCCGAGGTGGCAAGATGAATCGTTATTACAATATAAAAAACAGTGCCAATACTGCTTACAAAATTCAACACCTAAGGGGTCATACGGTGTCCTAAGGAGTCATAAGACACCATATGACCCCTTAGAACACCATACAACCCATAACGACACCATATGGTGTCTTAAGGGGTCATATGGTGCCTTAAAGGGTGGTAGGAAACAATATGACCCCTAAGGACACATTACATGACCCATAACGACACCTAAGGGGTCATATGGTGTCCTAAGGGGTCATAGGACATTGTATGATCCCACATAACACCACATGACCCTTTAAGATCATATGACGTCCTAAGTGGTCATACGGTATCTTAAGGTGGCAAGATGAACCATTATTACAATATAAAAATCAGTACCAATACTGCTTAAAAGAATAGCAAACCAACATGCTCCCCCTCTCTCCCTTCCTCCATACTCCATCCCTCTCTCTCTCTTCTTCTCTCCCTCCCCACGCTTTCTTTCTCCCTACCCCCTTTATCTCCCTTACTTTATATTGCTCTCTCTCTCTCCCCTTCCCTCCCTCCCTACTTTTTCCCTCCCCCTACCCCCTTTATCTCCCTTACTTTATATTGTTGTATTACAATTATGTTTGTCATGTAGTGGTCACCATTTGGATGAACAGTAGACCTAATAATCCCAAGGTCCATAGTTTGAGTAGCATAAGCTATGCTTTCCTTGATATTCTTATCATTTGAATCAGTGTACAAAATCCATTGTGCACCATCCCTCAACCACACTCCTCTTGTTGTTGGGCTTTGGGCAATTTTTGGTAATGTACATTTTTTCTTTCCAATTTGCTCCCTTGCAGTTCTCAGAATACTAAGAGCCACACGATGAAGTTGTTTGCAAGTTGACGATCTAGCTAACGGTCTCAAATAAATATTCTCAAATTTTTGCAATCACGTTAAATAAATATTCTCACATTTTGCAGTCATGTCAAATCAATAAGAGTTCTTTATAAGATGTGTGTATATATATTTTATTAATGATAATTAAACTTTACTCTCTCTCTCTCTCTCTCTCTCTCTCTCTCTCTCTCTCCTTCTCCCCCCCCCCTCTCTCTCTCTCTTTCTCTCTCTCTCTCTCTCTCTCCCTCCCTCCCGTCGTTGAAGGCCCCACTGCAACTGTATTTGCACTTCTGTGACTGTTTTATACATAAAAGTAAGTGATTTTTTTGTTTTTGCATGATTTCAAATGAATGATTTGTTGTTCTTAATAGTTTTGTCAATGTGATTGTGATTGTTTAATAGTTTTGATTCAAAAAAACAATGATAATTCTCAAATTTATGGTTATTTGATTGTTTATGAACTTTTGTTTACATATATATGTAATATGATTCTATTTAGATAACTGATATCGACCATGGGAAAGAACAAGTGAGGAACGATGGAAGAACGAGAGGCTGAAAAGGAAAGACAAAGGCAACGTATGAAGAAATTACGTGACATAAGAACAATGAGAGAAGAAGGTATGTCATCCTCAACATCTCAATTTGATTTACCAAACGAAAATAACGCACCTAATGCAATTGCAGAAAAGACATTTGATTTACTGTATGAACCTAATGCAATTGAAGAAAAGACCATATTGAATAATCAATTAAATGATTAACATACATGTGCTCTATTTGATGAATTGAATGTACTCAATGCACACAATAAACCGATGTTAACACCTCCTAGAATCATTCGTAGAAAACCAAAGTATCTAATTGACATTGATGAGAATATATTGAAGCCAATGCTCTAAAAATGAATGAACGAACTTGTAGGAAAATGGTTAAACGAATATGACAAAACTATTTTGAAAACTTAAATCAAACCACAATATGTCAATTAATTGTTCAAATGATGAAACATTTGAATTTTAGAGAGAGAATGAAAATTCTAGGCCTAAGATCATCCGAAAGTAACAACGAAAGAACTATTGTGAGAAATCTATTTGATGCATATCAAGCTATTGGTTCAAAATCACATACTAAAGATTTTAATGTTACTCGATGTGTCATTACATCAACCATAATGAGAAAGAAAATTAAAAAAGATCATTTGATAAGCAAAACAAGCAAGTCATTAAACGTTAGTAGAACAACATTAAGTAAAACATTTTAGAGGTGGGAAAAAATAGAGGAACCTAACAATAATTCTCTTTGGGCATTCTCGGGTAGATTACCATGCAAAGACAAGGTTGTTGTTGATGCACTAAGAACATTAATTGAAATTTTTGGCATGACAACACAAGAGTTTCACCCAACCAAAGAGATGTTGTTAGAAGGCGAATCGGGTCTACAAATCGTAAGCCACATGCCAAACACTATTTAGATATGACTCAAACAAAATTTTATGAAAGATTCCTTGAAAAGTTTCCTCAAATAAGAATTTGTCAAAAATTGTTTGAAATGACAAAACCTTTTTATATTAAGATTAATCATGTACGCACTACGTGTTGTTGTAGGATGCAAATTGAATTTTCTATGCACTATGATATTTTTCGTCATATTTGTTCTACTTTGCACACTAACGATGTTTTACAGGAATGCAATATACAAGCACCTCCTAAGTCGGCAAGAAAATTTATTTTAAGTGTGCCATGTAATAGACATGATGGTTGCATTTATTATAAGATGCCCTGTTTGGAAATTTCTTGTGCTATACGTGGTGGTTTGCAACATTTACCAAGATGTGTACATTTGGAGAGCACATATGAAATTGGTACGAAACTAGTTTCTTTTGGAAAATACAAGATAGTCACATATGGAGTTAAAGACGGAAAAGATTTGAAGAGATGTGAGTTAGTGAAAAATTATATGTGTAGCTGAATTTATGAAAATGTTTTAAGAGAAACTAGTTTATGAGTACATAATGCATACACATAGAGTTCGATGATTAGATGAGCAATTCAAGTTATGTAAGGACACATTTCCTCTTGGCACCATTGTCTCTATCGTTGTTTTTGCTGAAAATTATACACTACAACCTCAAAATGAAGTGCAATGACAACCCCGACCCCAATCACAATAAAAGACTTGAAGCCAGATGGCAAACCCCTCCTCAAGGTTGGTTCAAAGTTAACTTTGATGGTGCTGCAAAAGGAAACCCAGGCCCAATTGGTTGTGGAGCTATTCTTAGAGATGAGAAAGGAAATTGCAAGGAAATGGTTGTTGTCCCTATTGGAAGCCAAACAAATCATAAAGCTGAAGCCATGGCAGCTCTCCAAGGCTTAATCCTTGCTAAAAAATGGAATTGCCCTTACTTATGGCTTGAAGGGGACTCAAACAATATTATCAAATGTCTAAAGGGGACCTCAAAGCCATCATGGTCTATCAACAATATTATTGAAGCCGCTAAAGACCTCATCAACACTTTCAAAAAATGCCACATATCCCACATCTACTGAGAGGCTAATAGCTCTACTGAATGGGTTGCTAATGTGGCAGTTAACAAGGATGAAATGATTATGTGGACGGGAGAACAAGCACTCCCTGAAAATGTCAGACAAATCATCTTCAAGGACCGATACACAAGCACTCCTAAGATTTTTGATGTATCGAATAATAATTAAAAGGTCTAATCGGAGTACTTCGAGTTATTATAATAATGAGAGCCTCATTTATCATAATAGTATGTCCATCAATTCCCATGCTTTCTGGGTTAATTTGATAGTTCCGAAAATCTTTCTGGCTAATCCATTCTGCAAGTTTCAAAATACGCCCCTTAACAGAGAAAAAATGGGTGGTAACAGGAGGCGATATGAGCCAAGCAGTTGCAAAGAATGGAAACAAAAGGAGGAGGTCTGGAGTATTCTACAGAAGGGTGGCTTTTCAAAATTCATGGAAAAGCTCCATGAACGGGATGGCACGGTTACCCATTTTTTTGCAAAAATTGGAGAAAGGGTATGCTGAAAATGGGAGACCAGACTGTGGAAATTGACAAAGACCTCATTGCCCAAGCCACGGGCCTCAGAAGGGAAGGGTGCAACTTCTACAGAGACAGGAAAGTCAGCAAGGAGGCCATCGACAGATACTCGGAAACTGAGAAGGAGAAAAAACGACTGATTAAGTTAAGTAAAACTTACTACCCACCCAGAGCTTTTGTTAAACTTTGGCGGGATGTCCTCTTTGTTTTAATGTGCTATATTACATTAGATGGTAGGTTTACAAAAGTTTATGGGTACCATTTCGTCTTGCTGAATCACTTTAGGCATGACGAGAAGGTTAATTTTCCTTATTTTCTGCTTTGTTCGATGAATGCAACTGTAAAGGCCTATAAAGAAAACCCTATGGGGGATACTGCCATGCACCAAGGCTTGATGGTCCTCATTTATGACCATCTCAAGGCCAATCAAATTGGTCGCATGCAGCCCTCTGTAGAGTCTGAGGAGGATGGGTTTGATTCTGCCTTTTCAGTGGATGAGGGGACTGACAGTGACCCATCGAGAGATTTTGAGGAGAGTATGGATGTTTCAGATTATGAAACTGGTAAGAAGAGGAAACACATTAAAACAAGACCTTCTTCCTCCAAAGGAAAAAAACCTAGAGGACAAATCTGGATTAGCCTTTCCTCGGAGGAGGAGGTCTCTGAAGACTCAGAGAAGGAGAATCCTCAAGGGTCACTGAAAAAGAAATCCAAAGTACACACCCAGACTAGAAACAAGAAAAAGAGGAAGGAGGAGAATGCCAAGGAGATGGAGGTTTGTAAGCAGGAAAGGACCTTAGAAGTTGAACAAAACCCGGAGAAGGTCACCATGGGTGAGGCTCTTAGGGTCGAAGACACAACTACTATTCAGGACACCCCTAAAAAGGAACAAGAAATCCCTGGTAAAATTGATCCTCCCCATATCCCTCCTCCAGAGGGTATGCAAGGTTTCATTGACACTATGGAGTGGCTTATAACTGGTTAGAAGAAAGTCGTGGATGACAACAAAAAACTCAGTAACAAAATTCAGATATTGGAAACCATCAACACTAGGGAAGGGAAGACCATGGTGGATTACATAGAGGACCTCAAAAAGGCCGTTGCAAAGGCTGAAAATATAAGAGACTCTTTCAACCCCAGGATTGAAAAAATAGAGAAAGATATACTGGAAAGGAAAAACCTTGTTGATGCTAATGAGCAAACTTTCTCGAACACTGCTAGCAAAGTCAGTAAATTTGAGGAGTGCCTGAAGAGTATTGCTGAATAGAGTTTAAGTATCTTGAAGATTTCTGCTAACAATACAAATACCCTGATCAGTAAACTGGACAAAGAGAAGGAGATACTAGATATTGAATCAGACACTGAAGGTACAGGGGAAGCTCAAGGTCCCAGAACCCGGACCAGAGGAAAAAAGAAAGAAAAGAAACCCAACAAAGACCTAGAAGATCTCAAAGCTGTTGGGGCCACATATGATCAGTTGGTGAAGAAAGCGAAGGATCTGTTGAAGACTATAGCTTTGTAGCACTTTCTTTGTTTCCCTATTGTTTTTTTTCTTAGGTGTCCTTTTGGTTTGCTGGCTTTTTTGCCAGTCTTTCTGCTAGTGTTTCTTAAGCTTTGGACTCTTAATGGTTTATTTTACTCTCTCTTTTTTTAAAGGTTTCGGGTCCTTAAAACCTATTTTTCTCAATTAATTAGAACATTCATGCATGCAGATGATAGCACTAATGAGGATAGAAAGGTTGTAAGAGAGTATCACTTCTACATAAGTGATGATTGTACTCATTCATTAGAGTTTGTACAAGGATGCTTTAAAGTTTTCTATGATAATTTAAAGGAAAGAAGCATACAATACAACTGACACTTAATATGGTCAGATAATTGCACCACACAATTCAAGAATGCAAGGATGTTTTATTGGTTGACAAGGGTGCATATGACAAGCGGTGTACAATATTTTTGGAATTCCATTGAGGCTGGACATGGTAAGGGAGAGCACGATGGTGTAGGAGCATGCGTAAAAAGAGCCCTAGCTAGAGAAGAATTGAAGTACGAAGGTGATGCTGAGTTGATAGATGCAGAAACAATTGTGTGATGGTGTAACTCTATGATGGGTCCAGGTAGTCCAGGTGCGTTAGTGGTTCATAGATATTTTTGGTTGATCACTGAATCTAATGTTGAAAACTATCTACATTGTTGTACAGTTGCAGGATTGAGTGACATGCACTCATTTATGAGTTCAAATGCAAGTTCACTAGTAATTTATACGAGACAGATGGTATGTTTTTGCTCTTCATGCATGTATTTTTTGTGGGAAGAATGTGGATCACAAGAGTGGGTTGACAAATGGTCTTGTAGACCGTTGGTTCCCATTGATACATATCAAATTCCCAAAGCACTACAATTGAGCCAGATCGGGACATCAGTGGATTTTGACCATGTATCCGACCTAGTGAATTTAGGTGATTTTTTGAGTTAATTTTTTTGCAAGTATTCATCAGACAAGGATAACGAACATGTATTCAGATTGGTGAACTTCATTTTAGGATCAGACTGATAACAATAAATAGAAAATAACAAATGCAACACACATAACATAGAAGTACCCTGAGAAAACCTCCCTCTTGGAGGTGAAAAACCCTACAACAAATATCTCAGATTGTATTAGATCAAAACACAGTAGTAGACTTACAATATTCCCTTGCTAGGGCACAACCAAAACTAGGGCAAACTTATCTGTCATACAATTATCTGATCAATTATCCTTCAAGGGCAGATTGTTGTCACTGTGAATTAATTCGACAACCTAGAATGAAGGTGATCACTGATCTAAATGAATTTCACCAATCTGAATACAAGTTCATTGTCCTTATCTGATGAGTTTGCTGCACTTTGATCAGTATGCCAACCCTAGATAATTCGCCAATAAGGAGATAGTTCCCAAGTCTAGGATGATTGACATGCAGAAGTAAATCATTGATTGCAGAGATAGACCACTTAGCCATCAAACGAGCTAGGTTAGAGCTTCTAGGGGCTGACCTAACATGTTTGATGGCTAAGTGGCCTGTCAGTCTTAGCCATAATGATGATATAATTTAATATGTAATCATGGGCGATAGCATGTAACTTGTGTAGCTTGTAAAGCAATTAGGTCTGGCCCTAAATGGGCGAAGCCCTTGTGCAATAATGTAACTTGTCCACATGTATTGTTCTAGCCTTAATTGGGCATCATATGTAACTTGTAATTAGGGTCGACCTATATGTAACTTGTAATTAAAGGTCTAATCCTATTCTTGGCGCCAAAACTATAAGGCCGACTATGATCTATTGGAGGCATTAATTCATATATATACAAGATGATTTGTGATCATTGTACAATCAATAAACAATCAACGAATTACCTATCTCTGCAATCAACGATTTACTTCTGCATGTCAATCATCCTAGACCTGGGAACTATTTCCTTATTGGCAAATTATCTAGGGCTGGCAAATTGATCAAAGTGTAGAGAATTCATCAGACAAGGACAACGAACTTGTATTCAGACTGGCGAACTTCATTTAGATCAACGATCACCTTTATTACGGGTTGCTGAATTAATTCACAGTAACATGGATCTGGCCTTGAAGGATAATTGATCAGATTATTGTATGATAGATAAGTTTTCCCTAGTTTTGGTTATGCCCTAGCAAGGGAATATTGAAGTCTGCTACTGTGTTTTGATCTAATACAATTTGAGATATTTGTTGTTGGGTTTTTCATCTCAAAGAGGGAGGTTTTCCCAGGGTACTGATGTGTTATGTGTGTTGCATTTGTTATTTTCTGTTTACTGTTATTAGTCTGATCCTAAAATTAACATGGTATCAGAGCTTGGTTCGAATTGATTGTGATAAGATTGATAGTAGTTTTCTTCACTTCTCCTACTTCACGTTATTTACCACTTCATTCAAGATGGTGAACAACCTCAGGGTTGAAGACAGATTGGATGGAGCATCAAACTTTACATCATGGAGATTCAGAATCATGCTCGCTTTGAATGAAAGCGAGTTGGCATAATTTGTGGACAGTGAAGCTTTCGAGCCTAAGGAAGATGAAGAAAAGATTCAATGAAAAAATAAAGACATCAAGGCACAAAAGATGTTAGTTGACTCTGTGAAGGACCACATTGTTCCTATCATCTCCAAGTTGAAGACAACAAGAGAGATGTTTAAAACTTTGAAGGAGATGTATGAAATCAACAACACAAGTTGTGCTCTAGCCTTAAAGCAATAGCTTCATCACATCAAGATGGAAAAAGGAGAATTTGTTACTACTTACTTCTTGAGGATCTCATAGTTGAGAGATCAACTCTCTTCTATTGGTCATGTTGTTGACAACAAAGTACTTGACCATGTTGGCTCCAAATGGTCTTCCTACATCTTGGGAATCTTACATTCAAGGAATCAGTGCAAGATCGAAACTTCCCAAGTTTGATCGTCTTCGTGTAGATTGCATTCAAGAAGAGTCAAGATTGATAGCAAGAGGAATTGAGCATGATCATTATGATGTGGAAAATCAAGTTCTTGCTACACGTATAGAAAGAGGCGAAAGAAGGAAGTGGGATAGAGACAGAGAATCAAATCCTATCTCTAAATCTAAAAGGAAGAAAGACTTATCTCACATTCAATGCTTTAGATGTGATAAGTATGGTCACTATGCTCGAGAGTGCAAATTCAGGTCTATTCCTCTAGCTTCTTCTGTCGAAGTTGGCATAAAGACACCTCAAGAGGAGCCAAGGTCAAATGTCAACTCAAAAGATTTCTTATTCTAAAAGGAGGAAATGTCATTTCAACTTTAGATGGAGCCTTCTTTTCAGCTTCAGAGGGAGCCTAACATTTCAGCTTCGGAGGGAGCCTAACATTTTAGCTTCAAAGGGAGCCTGTCATTTCAACTTTAGAGGGAGCCACGCCATCATGAAGATTTGGTTAATGCATTTTTTCTTTAATGGAGAAATTTGAGGTGAAAGCCCTTGTTAATGAGTTCTTCTCTGTGAGAGAGAAGTTTGATGTGCAATCCCTTGTTAATGAGTTCTTCTCTGTGAGAGAGAAGTTCGAGGTGCAATCCCTTGTTAATGATTTCTTCTCTTTGAGAGAGAAGTTTGAGGTGAAATCCCTTGTTAATGAGTTCTTCTTTGTGAGAGAAGTTCGAGGTGCAATCCCTTGTTAATGAGTTCTTCTCTGTGAGAGAGAAGTTTGAGGTGCAATCCCTTGTTAATGAGTTCTTCTCTGTGAGGAGAAGTTTGAGGTGTAACCCTTGTTAATGCATTCTTCTCTGCAAGAGATTTGAGGTGAAGGCCCTTGTTTCGCCCTCTACGAGTAGGCATGGTGGTAATGCACTCTTCTCTGGGAGAAGTTTGAAGTGAAAGCCCTTGTTCCATCTTCTGCGAGTAGGTATGGGGGTGAAAGTATAGTGTTGTGTCGCACTTTAGGCTAAGTGCGAGGGAAAAAAATGCTACTCGGTCGAGTCTGCATGGTGCCACATGGCACCTACGTGGAGGAGGGGTGGTGGGGTATATTTGGTCGAGTCCCGACGACTGCACTTAGCATCAAAATATGAGGGAAAGGGTTCTCGTGGACGGTCCCACCGCTTGGGGGGACTCGATCGAGGCTGCCTATGTGGCATCCCACATGGCAACCTACTCAACAAAACCCCCCCAATTTGCAGAACTTTCAAGTTCTGCTAAGAATTAGACCATCAATTTTTATTTCAAAAAAAATAAATTAAAAATACCCTTTCCAAGAGCTTGAAGTGAGGAATGTTGACATATAATTTTTATAGAATTTCAATTAGAATTAGTATATTAAAATTATAAAATACTACAAGTAGGTATATTAACATTCAAGAAGACTCTGATTCGAAAAACAAAAAAAAGTAGTAAATCATATCAGAAAAATTTAAAAATTATATATAACACTAGAGGAGAGAATCCTCTTCAAGAATATATTTATATTTTTTGGGATTGCTATAGTTTTGATAGGGGAAATTTGGTGGGAGACAAAAATTGTCAATTTCGGGAAACTTTGACTTTGAATTGTTATAACGGTGAAAATATCCATCGAAATCAGATTTTTTTTTCTGCACTAGCTATGGATGTCATCTAAAACATATTTCAAAATCAGAGGAAAACAAGATTATTTACATATAGTTTTGTGGTGGGAGGTGAAACCCCTAATTTGCAATATTTTTCAATAATTGAAAAAATGACTTTAATAATAAAAAAAACATATCATTTCTTGTTCCAATTTTTTTTAAAAAATAATAGGCATAAACTTCATCCGGTTTTACACATTTCATCAGTTTACATAATCTTCAAATACCAAATAGAAATATCACTTTTGTGCCACTGAAGTTGAATGTTTTGTTGTTGTTAGCCTTTTCCTTTATGAAAGTGAGACACAAGTTTGTACTTTTACCCATGGTGGATCCACCCTCTGCAAGTAGGCATGGTGGATGTCATGGAAGAAATTCCATGATGTAGCACCTGTTTTTATCCACCCTCTGTGAGTAGGTATGGTGGACCCACCCTCTGCGAGTAGGCATGGTGGATGTCATTCCATGACTTAGCACTTGTGTTTGTTCACCCTCTGGGAGCAACTATGGTGAACGTCATGTTGAGATGACATCATGTTTCCATCCATGGGAGTGGCCATGGTGGTTGTGTTCATGTGTAATTCCATTCATTGGAGCAGCCATGATGGACCCATCCTCTAGGAGTAGCCATGGTGGTTCTGTTCATTTGCATTTTTCATGGGAGTAGCCATGATGGTTGTCACTATGTGACTCGGTTATTGAGAAGGAATCCTCCCTAGCTAAGAGGGAGTGTTGATGTATAGCTAGGTCAGAGCCTTCTAGGGGCTGACCTAGCACGTTTGATGGCTAAGTGGCCTGTCGACCTTAGCCATAATGATGATATAATTTAATATGTAATCATGGGCGGCAACATGTAACTTGTGTAACTTGTAAAGCAATTAGGTCTGGCCCTAAATGGGCGAACCCCTTGTGCAATAATGTAACTTGTCAACATGTATTGGTCTGGCCCTAATTGGGCATCATATATAACTTGTAATTAGGGCCAACCTATATGTAACTTGTAATTAAAGGTATGATCCTATTCTTGTTGCCAAAACTACAAGGCCGACTATGATCTATTGGAGGCATTAATTCAAATATATACAAGATGATTTGTGATCATTCTACAATCAATAAACAATCAACAAATTACCTATCTCTGCAATCAATGATTTACTTCTGCATGTCAATCATCCTAGACCTGGGAACTATCTCCTTATTGGCAAATTATCTAGGGCTGACAGACTGATCAAAGTGTAGCGAATTCATCAGACAAGGACAACGAACTTGTATTTAGATTGGCGAACTTCATTTAGATCAACGATCACCTTCATTTTGGGTTGCCAAATTGATTCACAGTGACAACGATCTGCCCTTGAAGGATAATTGATTAGATTATTGTATGACAGATAAGTTTGCCCTAGTTTTGGTTATGCCCTAGCAAGGGAATATTATAAGTCTGCTACTGTGTTTTGATCTAATACAATATAATATATTTGTTGCTGGGTTTTTCACCTCCAAGAGGGAGGTTTTCCTAGGGTACTGTTGTGTTATGTGTGCTGCATTTGTTATTTTTTATTTACTGTTATCAGTCTGATCCTAAAATTAACACTAGTCACAATCCAAATAAGGGAAGGGCTGAAATTTTGATTAGATTCACTAGTTGTTAATACTTATCCTCTTTATTAATAAAAATGATTGCTAAATGCTTTCCTTTTGAGGGAAAGGCTAGATCTGAAGTAAAAGTGCTTGCAATTGAAATATACCTTGATGAAGTTTTGTTTGATCCTCATGCAAGTGTTTTAGGGCTTCATGTAGAATGTCTTCAGAGAAGGTTGATCATGGATTCCATCTTGAATGCATACACTTGACTTCACTTCTACTCCAATGCTTGATGAATGGCTGATTGCTTGCTCACTTCAATTGAATTAGGATCATAATTTTGCCTCTTGAAAAAGTTAGGTTTCAAATGAGAGGGGTAGACCTCCTTTTATACTTGATTGCCCAAAAATTAATTAAATTTTCAGAATAGGCTAACACAGGATCAAATTTCTCACTCATTTGAGATGGCCGCTTTGGGGACCCAAAATGGGCCCTAATTTAGAGGACTAGTGTTGGGTGCCTTGGTCCTGTCAATCAAGACTAAAGAAAGTGAAAAAGAAGGATTCCAGGTGGTGTGAGTAGAATCATAACGAGCATCAAGCATCGAAAGGCGATGCACCAAGGTGAGGTCTAAGAGAGGACAAAATTGTATGCAGATACAATTTATAACACTACATTTAGCCTCCACTTTAGCAGGAGTATGAGACTAAGCATACTCATGGTAAAATACAAAGTCAAATTGCAAAAATTTTACCAAGATATTTGGGAGACAAGACACACCAAGCCCTTAGGGACTTTAGGATCTTACTACTCTAATACCAAGATAAAAGGGACAACACATGAAAGATAAAGAGAGAGAGAGAGAGAGAGCATGACTGCACTTACCTAGTAAGATTTTCTTACTATGAGTCATGAAAAAGACAAATACCAAATTAGAAAGCAAAAGGCGCGGTTTGCAAAATAACTTGAGTATCAAAAACATGTCATGGTGTGTGCATAAAGTGTAACATTGAGTGGAGTGTATGCCCCCACATTAAAGTGATTGCATATGCCTTATCGGGAGCAATTGCTTTAAAGTAGCATGCATCCAAAAGACAAGCACATTACCACAATGAGATGCCCCAAAGAAAGGACAAATCAAAGGATAATGGTCACAAAACACATAGGAAAAGCACATTAGGGATTAACTATCTCTAGGGCTAGTATGCTCTTATGATAAATAATGTATATCAAAGATATTTGTATTGAATTGACTTCATCCTTAAAGGTACTGGAACTACAAACACAATGGAAGAAGAGTACTAGAGAGAACAAACAAGTGTCTTTTTGAGTCAACATGGAAGAGAGCAAAAAGAGATCTCAACGCTTTGCATCGTCCCCAAGCAGACAATACAAGAGCACAACATATAAAAGAATTGAGATACAAATAGAATAATGTCACAATGGATTCAATCTCTTTATTACCTTGCACCAATGGAGTAACAAGGGTCATCCAAAGAGAACCTAACATAACAAAAAAACATGTCAAGCAACACATCGCAGGGGGAGAACATTACAAACAAGCAAACACACAAAAGAGAATCCATGACACAAATGAAGATAATCAAACAAATCATCTACCTCCCAATATTGTTGAACATCATTTAGGGATGGTGGATAAGATGCAAGAGGAGTTACTTCGAGCATAATAGATGGAGCTATTGCAAGTTCCAAACAAGGAGCATGCTCTAACGACAAGTCACTTTGTTTGACACTAGAAGCTAGGGTTGATGCTTTGAAAAATGTGAAGATAACTTATGATTAATCTCAACAAGCTCATACATATCATCAGAATCATTAGAATCAACATTGTTAGCATGGACAACATTATTATTGTCCATATCATCATCTTGATTAATAAAAATAGGATCTCTAATATGAAAAGAGGTTGAACCATAATTTTTCTTAAGCATTTTGAATTTAGGTGATTTGATATGAACTTCCTCCCTAGGGTTAGGCGAAGGTTGAACAAATGGGATCAAGTCAATATTTAGTGTCTTTAGACAGGAAATGGTTTGGGATGCAAGCTCATGAGCCTTACAATGACGTCTTTGTCGGCGTTCTCTTGCACAACGATTCCTTTTAGTTTTAGTTGAGACTCGTGAAGGTTTAAGATCAATGGATATAGGCTTCTTTTCTTCCCTTATAAGAGGAGGAACAAAAGAAACCCCATTAGGTTGAGGGAGACTTGATGTCAAGTGCATTCTCTTTTCTAGGAAGTTGCAATTCATCGGGCTACCATTTTGTAGAGGCCAATAACATTTTATAAATATTACACTTGTTGATCAATGAGCACATTTTAATTTTCAATCTTCAAAATATAAATTAATGGAAGCAAACAACAATTTGTGATTGGCAAAAAAGAAATGTTTTAATCACTGATTAATATCAATCCTTCCGCAATAGATCCAAGTAGGAACTAATAAGGTTAGAGTTATATGACATCATTGGAGACATGCAATGTTAAGGATATAATTAACATGATCATTTAAACACATCATTGGAGGTAACTTATGTGTGGGAGTAAACCTAAGAAAATATTGTATTGTAATTGACTCATTTGGACACATCCATGAAAGCTCAAGAACTGATGATTATAGGTTTGAAAGGTCTTGGACTTAAAACTTTAAATATTTCTATAATGTTACATAAAAATTGGTTGAGTGAAGGCATGAAGTTTAGACATAAAATTACAAAACATAAAGCCCACAATGTTTGTTGTGAGAAACTTGTTCTTGTTCGCTATTACATGGCTTGAGCATCCACTATCAGTGTATCTTTGGTTTCTTTCATTTTGGGCATGAGAAGTTGTTTGCACATGCATGGAATTCTCTTTTTTCTATTTTATTTTCTTCTCTTCCTTTTACACACTTTGTAGGTTCTGCTTTTTGTTCAACAGGGGTATCCACTTTCCTATCCAATTTAGGAGATTCCACAAAACATTTGTATAAAAACATGATATATGACTAGAAAGTTGTTGCACTTATAACATATAAAAATGTAATCCAAAAAAGGAGATAATGAATTATAGTTTCTATCTAAGAACCCAATAGAACTCTTGTTTTTCTCCCACATAAAATAATTTCTTGCATTTTCCCTACACTTTTTTGTCTTATGACCAAAATGATTACATAAAAAATAATAAACAAAGAAAGAATTTTTGAACTTGGTCATGTGAGGCTATCTTGAATTATTGTTTCTATCTGAGAACACAATAGAACTCTTGTTTTTCTCCCACATAAAATTATTTCTTGCATTTTCCCTACACTTTTTTGTAGAGGTGGGGATTTGTCACCTCCAAGATGATGAATCTCAGAGGACAAATCGATCCACTACCACCTCACTCAAAATGGCACTAAAGATGAGCTAGGGGATAAAAATGAAAAGCTAAGCTAATAGATTGTGGACAAGACTCTCGAATGACTCTATTGAGTCTATGTTCTTGGGACGATGGCGTGGAGCTAGGCCACCAGTGCGGCACACTGTCGTCCAGTACAAATAGAACACAAAAAATTGTACAAGGATAGCAGATACAATTATAATATTAAATAAATGTGGAAAAACAACAAGATAAACTAATAACACAGAATGAGAAATATTATAATGACTTGAGAAGATGGAAAAGAAGGAAGCTCACAATCGGTCCATGATTGAAGCCTCCCACCAAATGATCTCCTTCTTATGATTATAAACCTACACACAAGCAAGAAGGAAAATGTTGGGGGTTGTGTTTTGGAGTCTGCCTCAGTCAGACCCCCATTTCCACCTCCACTACCAACCCAGATAGATTGATAGAATAAAAGATAAATGCAAGATAAAATAAATGATATATGATAAATAATAGAAGTGGGATGTGATAAATCCCAAGATGCTCAAAGATGAGATAAATAGATAGATATTACCGAATAGGCTTGACAAAAGCTAAGAGAGTTGCAAGAGATATTGTGAGAGCTTGAGAGTGTTGTAGCAAACTAGAGATTGTTGTAGCAAGTGAGTGAGAGAGCAAGAGAAAGCTGTGAGAGCCCCAAAGAATAAGAGAGATTGTGTCCAGAATCTAGAGAGCTTGAAAGAAGAGAAATATGTATTTAAAATGAGAGAAGAGGAGGTAAAAAGAAGGTTGGCGATCCGTTTGAAAGATTCGTGATCGCTTCCGCTGACATGTGTAGGTGACAAGTGGAAAGGTGCTCTCAGAACCAACATTCGAACGTTGAGATTTCACAGGATGAACGTGCGGCGCACGAATGTCTGCATGACGCGCTAGTGTCCAAATGAATCATGATCAATGGTGACAAGAGACAAGGGAGACACATGGCTAACATGAAACAAAAGCTGAAGGATAGATACTGAAAGGTGTCTTGAGCATCTTGAGAGGGAAAAGGTTGATGCAAGGGCTAAAGTGAGCCTACTTAGGTGCTAGGGGAATGGACACCAAAGTGGTTACAAAAGATGTAGGTCTAATTACAAAGGGCTATGCAATTTTTGACACTACAAAAAACGTGCTATATGACTAGAAAGTTGTTGCACTTAGAACATATAAAAATGTAATCCAAAAAAGGAGCTAATGAATTATAGTTTCTATCTAAGAACCCAATAGAACTCTTGTTTTTCTCCCACATAAACTAATTTCTTGCATTTTCCCCACACTTTTTTTGTCTTGTGACCAAAATGATTATAGGAAAAATAATAAGCAAAGAAAGAATTTTTGAACTTGGTCATGTGAGGCTATCTTGAATTATGTTTTTTTATCTAAGAACCCAATAGAACTCTTGTTTTTCTCCCACATAAAACTATTTCTTGCATTTTCCCTACACTTTTTGTCTTATGACCAAAATGATTACAAGAAAAATAATAAACAAATAAAGAATTTTTGAACTTGGCCATGTGAGGCTATCTTGGAGAACATGTTCTTCTAAAACCCTTGTTGTATTTTTGAGTAACGTATTCTTTTATCTTCCATCTTCTTTCATTATTGATAGTCTGAGCTTGAGTGCATCTATATAACTTTTAGGGTTTTTTGCATTTGTCTTCTTTGGTGATTTTGGAGCCCTTAGATTATGATTTTCTTCAATGTTCTATTGATTTAATTTATCGTCAAGATTAGTTTTAATGAATGGTGACCTTTAGCAATGATAATGTCATCTAGAATTTTAGTGCTCTTCTCTAACTTCAAGCTTATGTTTAACCGAGTAGTTATTTTCTCTAGTTATTTACCCAAGGTAACAATTTGAGACTCTAGCTTCTCACAATATTCTTCCTTTTTCTTCATCTAAGTTCACACCACTTCTTGTATCCTATTTGCCTCTTGTAGTTGAATCTTCAAGGTGATTATGATCTTTTTTTATTTCTCAAGGCT
Organism: Cryptomeria japonica; assembly: GCF_030272615.1. Taxonomy (NCBI): domain Eukaryota; kingdom Viridiplantae; phylum Streptophyta; class Pinopsida; order Cupressales; family Cupressaceae; genus Cryptomeria; species Cryptomeria japonica. The sequence goes on from NC_081414.1 coordinate 181,359,110, forward strand.
TTGTGATATTTTTTCTTTTGAGTTATAGTTCTCTTCTTAATAAATTTTTATGTCTGCAATTTTTGTTTCAGATTATTTTTCTTAAGCTTCTTTATCTCACTTAGGGCACAAATGATTTCTTCTTCAAGATCCACTTCTCCTTCAATTTCAACACTTTCTTCTTCGTTTGTATCCATATTTTCTTTCACACAATTATCTTCACCTTTCATGACATCAACCCTTGTTTTTGTTTGCATGAACATAGTTTTTTCTCTATTAATGTCTAAGACACTCTCTTCAGATGAGCTTCTATCCCTTTTAGAGTAGGTGGTTTTCTTTTGTTTATGGAAGTTCTTCTTATTTTTGTATTGATGATTTCTACTCCCTTTTATTCTTATTATGATCACCTTCATGATTACTATCCTCTTTTTTACAATTTTCTATTTCATATGGACACTTAGTAGTAAAATGTCCTATTTTACCCCAATTAAATTTTTTAAATGGTAGCTTATCTTTGTATTTTCCAAATCCTTTTTTCAGCTTTCACAAAAAATGGGCTTCCTCCACATTTGACTCGTTGCTTGGTTTAGGCTCTTCATTCATCTTCTTTGAATCTTTTTGTTTCTTTGATGGCTTCCCATTTTTGGTCCTCGTTTCATACACAATGAAGATTCCATACAATTATTATACCTTTTATGAATTCAAATCCTTCACTTCTTCAACAATAAAAACTTTGGCATCAAATATTAAGAGGAGAGACCTTATTGCCTTTTTCATAATCAATGGTTCTTTGATATTTTTTATCAAATTATCTAATGGTGTTGAAAACTTTAGTCATACATAAGGAGGTAGCCTACAAAATTTTCATCTTTATTTTTAGGCTCTCAATCTATCTTCTATGAATTTGGAGCTCATACTTATTGAAATTGTCATCACCTTAATGTAGGTGTGGTGAAGTTTATCCTAGATCTATTTTTCTAACCTACAATGCATCACTTTGACAAATTCAAATTCTACCAAACTACACAAGATATTTTTCATGGATTTTGCATTGTTTTCACTAGCCTTCTTTTTGAACTGATCTATTGATGGGGGTGTTGGAGCTTGATAATGATTCGCAACTTATTTCAAAATATCAAACAGGTAGAGTCATCAAATAAATTCATATCCTTGTACTCTAGAACATGCATAGTTTATTTCATCAAATAATGGAGCTCTATTTGAGGAGAAACCTCCTTGAATAGCAATGTGTGCTCTTAAGATCTACCTTCTAGCAGTTACACTATTACTGAAGGAACCCACTATGATACCAAATGATGAGCAAACACTTATATTGAGAAGGGGGTGAATCTCTATAAGATAATATTTTACTTATTTAAAACTTAACAACCATAATAACAATAATATTAAGAACACACTAATATTGAAATTTATATGTAAACCCTTTTGGGGAAAACCACAAAGAATGATTACTCGGATTTACTATGGAAATCCAACCACAACAAAAATAAAATTATCTTACAATATTTGTAGGAACCACCCATTGGAGACATCAATCCCTACTTATAGAATTTGCAGGCCCACCAAACTTCTAGACACACCAATCTCCACAACTAAGCACCAACTCAACAAGAGACACCAACTCTTCTTTAGGAGACACCAACCTCTTCTACAAAGTTTCACCAACCTCTTTTATTTTTTTATATTTTCACACTTTACAAATATTCTCTATATTAAATCTACTTTGCATTAAATATACTTTACATTAAATCTACTCTATATTAAATCTGCTCTACATGAAATCTATTCTACTCTATATTTAAATGATAAAGTATTACACACAACACACTAACACACAAAATCGCTTCACCTTTTTATGTACCCATTCATGCACAAAAATAAAATACATTAAACACATAGGTTCATCATACAAAATTAAATCACAATATCAAAAACTACATGAGTTGGCCTCTAATTACACCTATTTCAAAATGATAAATTTCATGAGCCAACCTCCAATTACACCTCTTTGAAAATAATAAAATTCCATGAGTTGGCTTCCAATCGAACTCAATAGAATAATAAATTTCTTAAACTTTCATAATGACAGTATTTCCCACAATCCCACTCTCACATTAATGAGGAAATTTTCAAAAATCTCACTTCCTGAACCAAAAATGGTTTGATGTCAAAGACAAAATTTCCAACATATCTAAGTACCTTTAGTTTATTTATTTGATTTCCAAATTTATTTTAGCACATTACTCTAGGTAATTATAAATACCAACAATCCAATCCTACAAAAAATATAATTTGTTTATGTTCTTTTTAATTTACACTAAGGTTTTATATAAAATTCCCTCTATCATTTTGATGAACCTATGTGTTATATTCCCTCTTAGGGTTTTATCTTCTATTTTTTATTGCTAATTTTTAGATTTGAGACTAGTTCTGGTTTTGAGTATTGGTTATCTTTCTAGGGGTTTTATGCCAAGCATGATTTGAAATCCCGACTTATCGTTGATAAGAAGTTCTCACTTGAACCCTCTTATGGATCCCCATTCAATAATTAGGATATCACCATTGAGGCTAATCATAATGAAAAATAATTTTAAGCATGATATACATGAGGATAAGAAAAAATATCCATTTGTCAATAATACTTTTTCAAGAGCTTATGAATGTTGCTTCTATTTAGAGTAAATTGCATTTCTTCATAATCTATTTTTTTGTTGTCCCCTTTGGTTGTGGATTCTTCATAGTATTAATAGTATGATGGAATCTTCTAACTTTGCATCCATGCATTTTCTATACTCAATCACCCTTCTTTTACCGTTACTTTCTTTTCTAATCTGTGGGTAAATGACCTCCTCATACATACTTCCCATGTTATCACTTCTAGTGTGAAACCTACCTCTTATTTTCTTCTTCTAGTGTTCTTACTACCTCTCCTATTAATGTTTTACTCATTGCTCATCTGACTAGTTTTATCCCTTTATTTTTAGCCTTTAGTGACATGCTTTATTCTAACCCTACTATTATTACACCTTTCTCCTTACCCTTTAGTGTTGGTCCTTCCATCCCTCTAGTTCATTTCTTTTCCTTTTGTTCCCTATATACTTTATAATGCCTCTATTATTACCCATGCAATGACTACCACCACTATGAACTTTACAAAAGCTACATAGAGTTGTAAAGAAAATTAATTACATTCTTGGCAAGAAAAGTGCTATTACTTATTCTTTGACACATTGTATTTAAATTGTACCCTATTCATCACCCATTATTTTTGTGGAATGTCACTTTGGATTGATCATGACAAGATGAAATAATACTCATTTTAAGCCTTCATTACGGTATGTTTTGATAAGGTCTTAGCTAAGATATTTGCTCACACATTTAGAGGTTGTAATATTCAACGATTAAATGAAATTTGGTTTCTATCTCTATTTGTTATTTTAGCCATTTATAAAAGAATATGGGTTTAAAAATACCACTTCTAATTTTTTTGAGTGTTCCCATGGTTATAATTAGCACATCAATGACCATGGCATTCGATTTTGATCTCCTACTATTAAAATAAAATGTCATTTCACCAATGATGAGTTGTAAAGTATTTTCATTAAGGTCAGGTTGCCTTCTATTATGAGATAGCATCTAAATAACCAAACATGTTTTCTTCATGAACTTTTGTTCTCATGTTAATAATGTTGAACTTAAATTATTTGCTTCCAATGGTTTAAAACATGAGTTCTTTCGTACATCCTCACACCTTCTTACCCTTCCAATTTTCAAAAGGCCAATACTTCAAAAGTATGATAACAATAATGAAATCAATATTTCACCTACTGATCATTTGACTAGTTTCATCTCTTTATTTTTACCCTTTAGTGGCATACTTTCTTTTCACCCTACTAGTATTACACCTTTCTCCTTACCTTTTAGTGTTGGACCTTCCATCCCTCTAGTCCTTCCCATATCTTTTCCCTTTGTTCCAATTATTCTATTTTTTTCATCTATTAATGAATCACTTTCAACCATCATTCACAATATTCTAAAATTAGATTTATGGCTAAATGTCTTTTGTTTTGTTTATTAAAATTTTAAATTTATTTGAAAATTTCAATCTAAATAGTTACTAAGATTAGAACTATTTAATTTCTACTTAAATATCTTTATCAATTATTTTTATATTTACTAATTATATTCATTTAATTACTTTACCATAGATTTTGGAAAAAATATTTTATTCCCTTTCACAATTGAAAATTTATAATGAGCACGATGTGAAATATAAAGTTAAAAAAAAAATTATAATTATGATCTAATCATCTTCTAGTAATAATAGGAATGACATCTAGCTGATTCTATTTTTATTGAAATGCACTATAAGACTTATAAAATAAGCTTTAATGGATTGTAAATAAATGTGTTTAATTAAAGGTAGATGTGATATTCTTTGTATTTAAGTTTAGTTTTTAAAAAGGTGACATTGGATTTATAATACGTCCAAGATATTCCAAACCGCTAGGGTAGTGTTCTTTCCACCACATTCTACCGACCCTCCATTAGAAAGTCTTCAATGACAACATAGTTGTTCACACTTTATTTATTTTTTGGTTCAGTTTATGTAATTAATTATGTTTATTAATTTTATCATGTTGAATTATTTGTTTATCTTTTTAAAATTAATAAATAAAATTTAGGCATTTAAAAAAAATTATTTTCAAATATTAAAAATAATTACTTTATAAGATTTATCATTTTTATTTCAATAGTATTCTTTAATGATTAGTTAGTATGGTTGTATTCTTTTATAATGATGAAATTAATATATAATGTTTATTTCAATTTAATTTTGGGTTCATTTTTAGAGAATGTGTTGACATAATTACATTGCAAAGTGTAACAAATTTTTGTGTCAAGTTTGGCTCCTTCCTTAGTTTTTGTTCGTCCTCAATTACTTGCACTTTTACACATTCTAATACATTTGCCCTTATCTTTTTCCTATCCACATTAATTCTCATATGTTCTCATCATTTTTTAATGCAAATTTCTATACAAATTCACAACCACTCCCCAAGTTGTATCTTCTTTGCCTCAAGTCATTTTTGTAGTGCATAGGATTGATCTTGCATGATGTAGATCTAACCAACACCCTCCCCCCCCCACAAATAAATAAATAAATAAAATTTACTCCCACCTTTTTCTTATAGCCTTTAAAGCCAACTTGAAACACATTAGATGAAGATTGGTTATATCTTGGTATTTAAAGACATCCACTTGAGCATGAATTGACAAGTTGATCATTTGCTCATTATTTGCATTGACAAGAAACATCTTAAGATCATTTAGAATTAGAGCACTAGAAGGGAATACAAATTTTGCATTAGAATTTCCATCTAGGTCACTTGCATGCTTGTTTGTTGTCTACCAATCTTTGTTATGATTGTAAAGTCAATCTAATCAAGGGGGTCAAGCTAGGAGAACTTGGGCCTTGTGATCCTATGATCTCCTTAATATTTTTTCAATACCACTAATCCTTAATAGTCAATGAGCAAATAATTCAATGAATCAGAAAGTAGAAATATGAACTCTACTAAGTTAGGACTATATGTTAGAGATTAGATCCACCTAGACACATAATTGATCCACAATCTATAACCGACATAAGATTGATTATAGCTGTAATATGAGACAACGTGCATATGAAGCTTGTCCATTTTGTATAAAAAACAAGTTAGTGGAATATGTATCATATGAAGTTTATCTTTATTGTTGTTCCAAGAGTTTATTTTTATCCCTATGCATCTAATTTTCTAAAATAACATCCATTACACACCTTATCATTCCTAACAATCATTTTCATTAATCTAAGTTAATTTATACTTAAGCCTATTCATTTTATTTAATTCACCTAAAATAACCTTTAAAAAATATCGTAACTCATTTTATCTTCTAAATTTATTTTATACTTAATCGACTATTTTACTTAAATATTAGATATAATTCCATACCATCCACTTTCTCTAATAAATTAAAACTCATTGTAAAATAATATAAATCATATTTAAAAACAATAATTATTAAATAAAAAAAATGCACGCTGATAATATTATAAATACCCAATATCTTCCCATATCAAAGTTTGTTCCTATGTTCTTTTCATAAAATTATGACCCAATGACCAAATATAGCACACTATTAATTATTTAACTATTAATTAAATATTTGTTACTTAAATTTATATTTTATTAATTTAACATACTAATTTATTAATGAAACGTTAGCCAACGTCATCATCACCATTTTCAATTATATGAAAAATCAACCCAAAATTCATCTCCAAATAATTAAAAAGCTACAACCTATCAATATATTAATCCCCTGCTAATTAAAAATAAAAAATAAAAAAATAAATTTATATTAGAATTTCTTAATACCCCACATTCTAAACTTGTCTTTGTCAGCCTACCATCCGATTAGGAAAGAAAAGACAACACAGCGCCTTATTTTCAACACAATTTATTATTATTATTTATGATTGAATTTATTAAATTCCGTGTATATCTTGTAAAGCTAGATTGACGTAGAGATTTTTGTCTTTGGGTAGATGAAAAAGAATATTTAGCTGGACACCATTTTTATTTTATATTGAAATAAATCAAATTTCACATATAAAAGATATTACTGACAACAAAGCACAAATAATTATATCAGTTATGTTCGAGTTGTCTGAAAATGCTTTTAAGAAATTAGATGAAAACATGTTCATCAAAGCATATCATAGGTTTATGTACATCAATGGTATAATTATATCAGTTATGTCTTTGTTGAGTTGTCGAAAAATGCTCTTAAAAAAGTTAGACCAAAACATGTGCATATTTTGTACATCAATTATATTGGTTATGTCTTTGCTGAGTTGGATGAAAACACTATTTAAATTGTTAGACAAAAACTTGCTAACAACTTATTTTTAGACGTCATCCAATTCAAAAGTCAAAGATCAATTTTGACCAATAAAAATAGGACTAATATTTTTATCTTTTTCTAACGGATAAAAGTGTCAAATTACTATTGATCTTTTTTCATGGAAGATTTTATAAGGTACCACAAGCCTTTAAGTTGAAACCTTCTCGATGAGAATCAAACACTGAGGGATATCTATTTTCTTGCTAACAACCTCATTCTTTACGATGATCCGTACTGGATTTATTTGAATATTCAATTTTACTAATAGATCAAGAATGTATTGAATACAATTAAATATTTGATTATTAAAAAAAATAAAAATTTAAATAAATTTCATTTTTAAAATACAATCAAATAATTAATGAAGCTTGGAGTTGTGCTCATAACTCACCAACAATTCAAATCCATAGTAAATGCATTACATGTTGTAAAGTTTCTTACTACAATTTGCCTTCATTGTTGGATGGTGGTAGCTAAATAAACTGCCATAACTTTATTTTGAGAGACATTGAAAAGAACTAAGTATCTTATCTCTTTACCAAATATACAATTTATAGTTGGTTGTGAGGATTGAGGCACTTCTTCCACTTTTTCCTTTTTAATAATTGGCACATGGAGAAACTCTGACTGGCATTAGCTTTATTAAATATTGGAAGTTGATGGCTTTAAGAAACATGAATGATGAAGTTTTTGAAAGACAATTAGACAAACATATAGAGGGATGTGGGTTTGAGCAAATCCTAGATTAGGATTTTAGCATGCCCACATGATAATTAAGGTTGGTGACTTCATTAGTATTCCTATCATGAGCCTTTAAAGATAGTATCTTAGTCAAATGTGAATATATATATGTGTGGGGGTATTTGATGATAAATAAATAATTTTAGAATTGGAGAGTATAGATAATATTAATATAAATATATATATTTTTTTGTCAATGATAAGGAGGGTATTGAAATTTTATTTTGTGGGTGATTTGGAGACTTTTTGTTGTAGATTGTGTTTAGTGATCTAATTTTATAATTTGTGATGATGTCTATGATTGTAATTCTTTGACAAATCACTGGATGATTTGCTATTTACTTTGGTTATTCTTGTGTCACATTAAATGATTTTTGTGTGTATGAATTCAATCCTTGATTTGTGGTTTTGACCATTATCTATGGATTCAACCTATGTACTCTTAATCTCCTAGACCTTGTTTGCCATATATATCTAAATTTGCTAATATCTATAGATACAATTGGGGTTTGTTTTGCAGGGGATTTGCCTTAGTCATAGCCTTCAAGAGTTGATTCAAGGTTGTGAACAAGATTGAAGACACACTAAGCAACTATGAATACTACTTTACCTATTCTTTTCTTATGCATTCTAATGCTCGTTAATGATGCTATGTTGGTAATATTTCTCTATGTGATAATTTGATGGTCACATAAGAGGTTAACCAATGATTAGAAATAAACATGGTTTTAACTTTTGTACAACACCCTTATGTGCAAATTATATTATTTCATTCTCAAGTTAAAAAATAATGACTTGTAGGAAGCTCGGTCAACTTGAGCCTAATATTAAATTTGAATTGAAGCTTCAAGAGTCAAATTCACATTGTAGAATTGACCCAAGGTAGAGTATGTCAGTGTAAATATGGCCATTTCACATTTAGTTAGCATATCAAACTTTTAAGTTTGACCTATTCACACTAGTTAAGTCTCCACTTAGGAAATTTTAGCCTTTTGTCTCTCTTCATGTGGTTGTGACAACTATAATCACCTTTCGAGGTACATATTTTTATGCACACTTGACACATGCTCAAACACTTGTCATATGAGAAAACATGTGTTACACATTCGGAGCTCAAGTCATAAGTCCTTCCTAGCTACCTCCTCTACCCTGCCTTATATGCAAGGAACTCATTGTATGATTTATAATACACTCTTCAGATTATTGATATACATGTTTTTCTCCTTATTTGTTTACTAGTGGAAGGCTATTTTGGTGTTTCATTTTGATATTGACTTTTTCAACATGGTAACAGAGCCATAATTGCATATCCCTTCCCGAATCAAGGTGACTCACACTTATTACAGTGTTGTAGAGCCTAATATACATTACCATTGAGACTGAAAGGTCTTTGAAATAAGGAATTACCATTTGTTTCATCAAATTTGGAAACTTTTATTTATTAATTTTTTCACCTTTGTAACTTGCGATATCATACAAATCCATATGGATCTATACTATATGAAAAATTTGCAAAAAATAAATATATTTTTTAGCAAAGGGTTGATTTATGCCTCTACCCAATTTTCAATTTTGGTTGACAATTTGTTTGTTTGTAGATTTTTTTTTGGTTTAATGATAATATTTTGACTAAAAAAGTATGAAAATTCACTCTTGGTGTAGATATTTTCCCTCGTCATTTACTCATTTTATTTGAGCCATTATATCCCTACTAATAGCATTTGAAGATTCATTTTGAGTTATTCTTTCACTAAACAATAATTCTATATAAGGGTTAGAAGTATATCTACATTTGTGCATGTATTTTTATCTCTTGGTAAACACTAATTTGGCCTTAATCATAATGATTGCATGGAGTATTCATCTTCACTAAAAATATCAAACCTTAATAATTGGTTTGTGCTCTTTGTGAAGAAGTATTAGGGAGAATTCTCATAACTCAAACATGTAATGTTATAGAAGCATGGCAAACAAAACCTTGGTTGAGAAAGCACAAGGCATTTGGGGACTTCTCATTTTTGACCTACATACAATGCCCATACCCCTATTTTAATAATTTATACTCAAAGCCATAGGAATCTCCATAATAGTGACCTATGCCAACTCATGGCTTCACTTAGTGCTAAGGGTTTCTCTAGTAGCATCAAGGATTTATCCACATATGCTAGGGTCACTCCACATACATCTTTGGATCTTTCTCTTGTCTTGTATACACCAACTTCTATAGTGACAAATTCTATATATATTCAAAAGAGTTCACAAATTTTACTCAATCACAATCCATTTTTCTATAGTATTATCAAATTCTTATTGGTCTAGTTGTCACCATACATCCATAGTCCTTGTGATTCAATCCTATATGGTTCTTGAATTATCCTATCATCATTTTTCACATTTTAGCATTAGCTTGGAGATCTTTGTGCATTATTCAAAGATATCATCATGTGTATCATCATTGGCTTTGGATCATGTATAGAATTAAGAGGCATTTATCCTTCATGTTATTAAGGTAATATTGCATACTATGGCCTTCAAATACTTCCTTGTTGGTATGAGACGTTGCATTGATGATCAGGTGTTGTCATTGATGGCAACCGTTATCTGGTAAGTTAGATATCCAATCGACGATTTGTGATTCCTTCATTCCAAAAGATTGATTGAGGTCTAGAAAGGTCCGGTAAGAAGAACAATGTATCCGATAGAGTGTACAATTTAGTGGTCAACAAATTATTTTAGCTAAGTATTTTTCCTTATGGATCTAGGAGATGTATTTTGGATATCCAATTCACCCTCTTTCCAAGTTTGTGACCTTCAGTGTTAAGATTGGTGTTGGTTAGAAGATTCGGTAGACCGTCTTTTTTGTATAGCAATATTTTGATGTAGTAGTGTGTGAAGATTTGTTGTGTGGATTGTGCAGAGTAATTTTGATGGTTGTTTGTGTGTTCAAGGTCGATGAGCTGACATATGGGAAGCATGTGGACATATTATTTTGGTTTATTAGTTATTTTTGGATAAGATTGAGTCGACTTGGGTTACACATTTCATATTGTGTGTTATGCAGTTTCTAGGCCAACATGTAATTGATCTAATGTGATGATGCAAATATATTAGTCCGATTGATATGATCATTTGGGATGTTGTTCATGTTCGAGGAAGCATGTATGAGGGATTGTGTGCAGTTTCACTTGCGCGGTTGAGAGATATGTGCTCCGGTATGTGACAGAGAAGAGCAAAGAGATAGATCAATGGCAAAAGACCTTTTGCGCCTAACTAAAACTATAATTTGGAATTTGTAGATGCTATTATCCATTTTAGACACTCTTGTTATCCTTTGTAATCCTTGTAAGGCAGTGAGCCTTCCTCCAGGGGTTGTAGCCCTCTCTATTGTATTTAAGCAATGAGCTCTAGGTAGTGTGTCTGAATGCATGTGCATTACCCTTTGTAATATTATTATACTCTTGATCACAGTATTATAATATTGTGGGTCTCAATCCCATTATGGTTTTTCCCTTAACTGTGTTTCCATGTAAAAATCTTGGTGTTATGGTGTTGATGATCTTGGCTTTGAGTTTCTGCATTTACTTTACTTTATTTGTTTAAAGTGGTTGTATGATCAAGTTATCAAAGTTTAATTTACTTTACATTGATTAATCCCCCCCCTTTCAGTGTTCCCTTAATTCCAACATTCTGAACCTCACTAATAATAATATTAATGCATCCACAATGAGGATAATATTATCTCTAATGTTCATCCATATAACATACTACACACCATATCTTAGGTCGACTTGTGCATGAACAATCTTTGATCAACAAGTGGATTTATTCTAACCATTCCCATCCAATTTAATTTGTAGCCTTTTTCTTTAATCTTAATTCCATTAATTCCTTCCATTCTATAATTACTTATATTTTATGATTTAATAATTTTTACTTCTCCAATATTGTGTTTCCAATATGGAGGCATTATCTAATTTCTCATCAAAATTTCTAAATATTTTCCTATTAATTAAATATTTGAGATTTGATTCTATAAACCAATATAGATCATTTAATATTTTATATACTTATTATAGTTTTATACCTTTTTAAGTTACTTGGTTATATTCTAATTCTCTTATAATATTATTTCACCATTTCATTCTTCTCTTATATAGAACACGTTTCATCTTTCTTAAAATTTATTTATAGCCATTTTTGGATAATTATATTATTCTTGGGTGCAATTTTCAATATTGAAGCATCACAAATTATCACCGCTTACAATTTAATGCTAGGTCTGGAACTTAGTTTAACATGTGTTTTGGATTATGTTTGTAACGTGCATGTTTGAAAACCTATTTGGAAAACTTGGTTAAATCTTTTTTTATCAAGCCCTTTGAAAGATAAATATGTTGTGAAACAGTAGTGTCTTGATCATACACACCAAAAGTTTTTGAATTCAAATGCTGAGGTTGTGATATCAAAGGACACTAAAATGGTTATTTGGAAAGTTTCTTAGTTCATGTATAAGAAATATATTCTCTTCCTCACAAGGTCTAGAGAAAAAAGAAGGAAAGAGAAACATATGATAAGATATATACACAATATAAGCATGCTATAATCTATAATCTACAAATTAATAAGCTCCACGATTACAGTGAAGATAAGCTCAAATGTTGTTTGATGTTTTTCATTTATTGTTATTATTATGGCATGGACTAACACTTGTGAGATCTCAAGGAAGAATAGAATCTTTTTCTTTGTGTGAGATTTATGTGTGGAAATACTAATCCAACAAGGGTTTTAGATCTAAGTGGTAAGATCTATCTTTGTGTTTTTGATCTTTATCATTGTCACTTAATTTGACTATGCTCCCTCTAGAGTATGCATTCTTTATCATCATTATCATTGATGTTGTGTACGTGAGAATACTAATATGTGGTTAGATTGAGGCAATCCCCTATACATCACTACTCTTTTCCCCTTTCCATGTTGCAAGTGTCTAGATTGCTACTACAGAAAAAAGATTTAACATTCGAAGCCTTTTTGAAGAATTCTAAACCCCATCTTTTGTCTTTCATAGTTTATCATAAAGAGATTAAGTTATTTTGAATATTTAGTATATTCGCATATTGAATTTTGAATTTCATTTTCTTAGGTATGTAGACCTTGCTAAACCCATAAAAATAGACAACCCTTTTTTTCGCAAGGTTTCCAAACTATGGTGCAAATTGTTGATGTCCTTAGCAATTGGCCTTAGTCTTCGGCACCAAGTTCTTCTTTGTATTATCTTTTTTGATTTGCCTTTTTCTTTTGCATATTTGATGTGTAGCATATGTATTTTGTTACTTTATTCAATTTGATCATCATTATCATAATTATTTGCATCATCTATCTATCCATGTTATTACAACAAAGGACCACAAAAAACCCTACCCAATCCTACTTGACTCTTCCTTGAGGATAATAGCTAAGCATGAAACCCTCAATTACTTTTGTTTTATAATATTTAATGGGAAAGATTGATTTAGATTAGTCCATTAGTCTAGATCCCCCCTTTCCATTAAAATAAATATTACCCAATAAAATTCCTAATTTGAGATCACTTTCATTCACTATTATTATTCTTCATCCTTTAAAGTTTCAATAAAGTAAAATATCTTCAATTTTAAGTTTTTAAGCCCATGATTTCTTTGGTATATAAATCCAAACCACATATTAATGTTTCATTGCATATTTCATTTCTTTTCTAGTTGCACCAAGCTTCATCCTACTTTCATCTCTAATGTGACATCTAAGATCCCACCTTCATATCTATTATGACATCTGAGAAATATTTAAGGTACTTCTTATGCTCTAAATTAAACATGTACTATTTTATTTTATTGTTGTGTTGGGTGAATATTTTGTAATCAACTAAATTATTACAAAATGGTTATATCAGCCACAATATGATGAAATTAAATATCCCCTCAGAAAGGGGAGTCTCCCTTCTTATTGCTAACTAAGAACAACTATTACTTAACTAAGATTATATACACTAAACTACTGATGGGATTTTACATTCATCCTATTCTCTTCTTTTAGAATAGATGTTCTTCTCTTACAACAAATTGCAATTACAATCCCATGATAGATAAAAAAATGTTATGAACTACAAAATAATAGTTGGAGCAAGAATAACCGATATACACTCTAGTTAGATGAAATAATAACTATAGAGATACCAAAAAGTTTCAATAACTAAGAAGCCCACAAAACCACAATGTTTTTCATTACTTCTTATGCAAATTGCAAGAATAAAGATGTAGTATATGTGCATCCCAAAGTCAATATATGCCACAATCTAATCAACTAAACATAGAAAATAATATGTAGCTCAAAGTCTTCAAATTACTTCTAGTCCATACACATAACATAAATTCCCAAATATAATAATGTAGCTCAAAGACTACAAAATTAGATTTGAAGTAGCTCCTAGTCAATGATTTCACGATACACCACAATTCAATCACTTTGAGAGAATGTAATATGAAAGATGTAAGAACAAACCCACCACATAACAATTTGATCCAAGACAAAGATTGGATACAAGCTTGCTTCATTATTGATTGAATTATGATTTATATTTTACAAACAAAGTTTCAAAATGCTCTTTAATTGGGCAGAGTTTCCTTGCATAAGCTAAAAGATAATATTTACATTGGAGGTCCCTCTTATATATAAAGTCAAGATTAGAGTAAAAAGTGGAAAGTTACGACAAATTTGACTTATTCAACAATAGAGTTTGATTTGATTGAGAACTTGTGTTGTTTTTACATGTAATTACATTTTTACAAAATACATGTAAAATGTCTATCAAACTATAAAAAGCATAAAAAATAAACCGTGTCTAGAGACACGTCTTCATTATCAACATTTTCTCTAGAAAACCTTCATATCTCTGCAAAGTGGCACATACTTCTGAATCATTAGGTCTTGGCATATAGATGGAAGTAGCTTGAAGTCTTGTGATGGAGTCCTTTACGTTGATGTAGGCCTTTTTATACTGGCTTAAAATGACCTTTAAGTTATCTAGAGTTACTTGAAAGTCCACTAATTTATCAATAGAATATATTGAGGAATCTTTTGATTGTATCTCTATTTGAATTAGTGATTAAAACTCTCCGATAACTTTGTCTCTAAGAAGAGTTTTTTGGTTATCATCAAGTAATTTGCATGGAATTTCTTCAACCTTGACAGTAATATCCAACCCTTTGACAACTCAGGACTTGAGCTCCTTGGAAATCTTCAATCAATTCATTGAGAACTTACTTCTTGTGCTTCATGGCTTCCCAATATTCAATGTGTTTCTTTCTCATGGGGATTATCCCATTCTCAACCAAAACTTCTAATTTATAATCTTTCAACCTCATCTATGCATCGAGGTCCTTTTCCAACAACTGTAAATCTTGTGATAACACATCAAGTGTTTGATCTTACTTAGACTTGACATCATTCATATCATTTAGCAACTCAGTAGAAGACTTAAAAAGATGAGTTCCCTGTGCAAACAATTTGTCAATGCAAACACTTATAACTCTTCCTTGAGCACCAAAACGTTTTTCCTTCTTTATGAAATCTTCATCAATGGATGTTACAACATGCTCAATCATTTCTAAAGACTAACTAATTTTCAACAACACAACAACAAGTTGTTCTACTTTGAGCTTTAGTTGATCTTTTGTTACCTTATCCTTGTCATATCTTTTAAACCTAGTGCATCCATGGTTGCCTGCAAATCTTGTTAGAATTTGTGAAATGTGAATCCCACAAGCCCAATTATCTTCTGCAAGAATACTTATTGCACATAAAGAGAGAATTGAACAACAAAATAATTGAAGATAATAACAATGAAATTGATTGAATTGCTTGTATTGCTTGTACTGCTTGAGTTACAATGAAGAATATAACATCCTTATAAAGAAATCTAACTCTAAAGATATAAAACCTAAATGGTGGAGTTTACAAGATAGACTGAGAGTTAAAATAGAATGCATGAATCAATCATGTATGCACAAAAAAGCATAATAGACTAATTAAATGCATGAAACTCTCAAAATATAAACACAGTTTGCTTTTCCTAGTTTGCATTACTCATGGAGATAAATATTAATTAATTATCTTCAATTAATTAATTAACCAAATGATAAATTATTTAGTGAATTAATGCAATTAAGTAAATAATTAATGTATAAATTATTTGATGTTATGATGAAAGAATAAGTATCAAGTAGATTACTGAGAGGAGGGGGGGTGAATCAGTAACTTCCCAAACTCAATCTCAATCACACAAAGTAAACTTATCAATAAAATATCACTATTAAGATTAATGCTCATAAGAATATCGGTTGACTGTTGAAGCAACTTAACAATAAACAACTTAACTCTTGTAAACATCCAAATGCTTAATCATAAGTCAACATACTCCATCTCTCAATGCTTCTAGTAATCATGCCTTATCAGAATAGTTAAGTAGTTAATCAAATCAACAAATAAAATCATAACCACAAAAGCATTCACCACATGACACACATATTTATACGTGGAAAACCCAAATAGGTAAAAACCACGGTGAGATGAGACTCACAAGATAGCTATCTGAACTCTTCTAAAGTTCGTCCTGTTAGGAGCCAAGCCTGTTAAAGATTTTAGAATATGTCCTGTTAAGAACTGATCCTGTTAGGAATCACTCGGGTAAGGAATTTATAAAATGTATTGATAAAAAGAAAATACCCTATTAGGAGTAACCTCAGTAGAGGATTTGAGAATCCAAGCTAATGGACCACCTTGTTAGAGGATTTAAGAAGTAACCAAGCTTTTTAGAGCTTACCCGGTTAGGGGATTTCAATTCTGTTGTAATTGTTAGAAGACAACATGTTTTTCTTGATCTGTCTGAATAGCACTACATTTGCTTGATCAGATCCTTTTAAGCTTCAATCTGCCTTTACACAAACTGCATATTCATTCTCCAGTTTGGCAACCACACACTCAACCGATTTCTCCCAACACCTTTTACAAAACAACTTCATTGACCTTAAATACAAATCAAGTAGGTCGATAACACAACAAAAACCTAATTCTCTCATAGAGAATACAAAAAAATCGATTCAAGAGTGACCATTGGATTTACAAAGCAATCTATACACATTATTCAAGAAAATTCCAACCGCTCCTTGATCACCACTTCATCGGTCTTTGTAACTCATCACACGCTTTGCATTAGATGCAATCCACTTTGGTCATTCCCTAGTCAATCAAACAAACAAACAAAACATGCCAAAACAATTTGAACTTCCCTTCATACAATGACAACATGTGTCACCATCATTATCACTCAACATACTTAATCGGTTAGGGCTTAACAAAAAACAACTAGTAGGGTTTACCAATTAGATAGGGTTTATCTCATACACCGGCAACTGGTTTGACTCACATACTTACATACTGATTTACAACATCTTCCACAAAGTTCTTCTTACCGGTTACAAGACCATATTAATATCAACAATAATATCAACATCATCACAAATACCATTACCGGTTCAATTGACATCAATGACAACATAACATATCATTAATGCAATGTACATGCAAAATGACAACAATCTCCCCCTTTGGCATTGATGACTATACAAATATCAATGCCTCTGATTGCTGCTATGATTAGTGAAAAGAAATCCTGGTTTACATACCAAGTATTCACCATGCTCTATCTGTCAACATCTTGATACTGCTTCACCTTTACCAATCACATAATTCTTCTCCCCCTTTGACAACAATGCCAAATTGAAAGTAAAACATGTAATGTCAAATTTTAATTGTGCATCAACATACTGCAACTTGATGCTCCCTTTGTGGAATACATCCACTTCTACATCAATCCATGCAAAATTCTGCAAGTAATTCAGGGATTGATGCAATCAACATCATGCTCAACTGACCTCATGAAGGGGTACAACCCCTAGTTGACTTCTAAGACACTCAAATGTGGTCTTAGGTAGAGGTTTGGTAAAAATATTTGCAAGTTGCTCCTTGGTAGAAATATGCTCTAAGATAACATCTTTGCTTTGAACTTTTTCCCTCAAGAAATGATATTTCAATTCAATGTGCTTGGTGCAAAACATGATTCTTAGAAATATTTATGGCACTTATATTATCACATAAGATCTTTATAGGTTTTATGATCTTCATCTTAAAGCCTTCCAAAATGTGCCTCATCCAAATAGCCTATGTGCAATTCATATAAGCTGCAATAGTAGATTCTGAAGTACAACTTTGCTTCTTACTACTCCATGAAACAAGCCTTCCTCCTAGAAATAATGCTCCACTGACAGTTCTTTTCCGATCATCAACATTTCTTGCCCAATCAACATCTTTGTACACCTTCAAATCAAAATTTCCTCCATATGGATACCATAATCCATAGTCAATTGTACCTTTCAGATATCTAAATATTCTTTTGGTTGCTATCAGATGTGTTTCCTTTGGATTCTTCTAGAATCTAGCAACTATGCCAACTGCATGGGCTATATCCGGTCTGCTGTGAACAACATAGTGTAATTTTCCAATCATTGACCTATATTCCTTTTCATCAACATACTTAGACTCATCTTCCTTGGACAATTTACAGCCTGTAACCATTGGTGTTCCAACTTGTTTACAATCACTCATCCCAAATATCTTCAAAACCTCCTTCACATACTTAGATTGTGTAATGAAAATACCATTCTTCATTTGTTGTATCTGCAAGCCTATGAAATTTTTTCTTTCTCCTACTAAAGGCATTTCAAACTCATTTTTTTATTTTTTTTGCAAAACTATTGCTCATGACATCATTGCCTCCGAATATAATGTCATCAACAAATACTTCACTAACCAGTACTTCATCTCCTTCAAACTTGAGATATATGTTACTATCATCATTGGTTCTTACAAAGTCTATCTTCATCAAATGTGTATGAAGCCTTTCATACCATGCTCTGGGTTCTTGCTTTAATCCATATAAAGCCTTATGCAATCTGCATACCATATCTTTCTCATCAGTCAAAGCATAACCATTTGGCTGCTCTACGTATACCTCTTCTTCTAATATCTCATTCAAAAATGCAGACTTAACATCCATTTGGTATACCTTAAACTTCTTATGGGCTGCAAATGCAAGTAAAGTTTTGACACCTTTCCGTCTTGCTACAGGTGCAAAAGTTTCGCCATAATCTTCTCCTTTTTCTTGTGCATAACCCCTACAAACCAACCTAGCCTTATTTCATATTACAACACCATCTTCATTCAACTTGTTTCTAAATACCCATTTAGTACCTATAACATTCTTGTTTATCGATCGGGGTACCAGGGTCCAAGTGTTGTTTTTCTCAATTTGATCCAATTCCTCCTCCACAGCTTTAACCTAATGACCATCACCAAATGCCTCCTTAGCACTTCTTGGTTCAATAGTAGAGATCATACAAGAGTTCTCTCTTATTCTCCTTCTAGTTAGTACTCCAGCATCCTTATCCCCAATAATCTATTTAGGACTGTGATTCAGTCTCACATATCTAAGAATAACATGATCATTTTCTTCAGGTTCAACTTCTTCATCATCTTCTTCTTCTGAATTTATTTGTTCCGATTGAACAAGTGCGTCAGAATTTTCTTTATCAGTTTCAAATTTAACTGTTTCAGGTTCCAAAAGAAAAATGAAAGGATCTTCATCCTTTTTCTCTAAACTGGTTCCTTCTGAGACTATAGGACATTCTTCTACTCGAACATCAATACTCTCAACAATTTTTTGTCTCCGGTTGTTGAAACATTTGTAGGCCTTACTCTTCGTGGAATAACCAAGAAATATGCCTTCATCACACTTAGATTCAAACTTGCTAATGTAATCCCCTGTTTTAATAAAGCATTTGCTACCAAATATCTTAAAATAGCTAACATTAGGTGATCTTCCATACCAATATTCATAAGGGGTCTTGTCCTTACCTCTTTTCACCAGAACTCGGTTTATTGTGTAGATAGTTGTATTGATAGCTTCTCTCCAAAATGTTTTTGCTACACCTCCTTGTATCAACATTGTCCTAGCAGCTTCAACCACTGACCGGTTGTTCCTCTTTGCGATATCATTCTGTTGTGGTGTCCTTGGTGCAGAAAGATGTCGTTTGATACCGTTCTCATCACAATACTTAGTGAACTCCTCAGAAGTAAATTCTTCGCCTTGATCTGTTCCCAGACATTTTATCTTTTTGCCACTCTCTTTCTCAGCTAAGGCCCTGAATGCCTTGAACTTACCAAAAGCTTCAGTCTTATCCTTCAAGAATGTGACCCACATCATCCTTGAACAATCATCAGTGCAGAACATGAAATATATGTCACCTTGAATGCTTCTTGTTCTTATTGGTCCACATAGATCTGTATGAACCAAATCTAACAAGTGCTCTACTGAGAAGGACTTTCTCTTGAAATTTGAAGAAGTCATCTTCCCTAACTAACATTCTTTACAAAGAGCATTAACCGGTTTGTCTAGTTGAGGTAGACCTCTTACTGTCTTGGACTTACTCACTTTAACAATGTTATCAAAGTTTATATGATAGAGTCTCCTATTCCAAAGCCAACTATCATCTATCTTTGCAATCAAACAATTTCTAACTTTAGGATTAAGATGAAACATATTACCTCTAGTTTGTTTCCCGGTTGCAATCAATTCACCTTTACTGTCAAAGATTTTGCACAAACCATTTTTAAACTCTAGTGGGTATCCTTTGTCATTAAGATGTGCCACACTCAGAAGATTGTGCTTTAGACCTTCACCCAATAGACATTGTCAACACTTCTATTCCCATTAAGAGAAATAACTCCCTTACCTTTGACCATATAGGGTGAGTTATTGCCAAATCTGACATCACCACCATCAAATTCCTTCAAGGAAAGAAATTTGCTCCGATCACCAGTCATATGATGTGAACAACCACTATCACTGATCCAATCATCAGAGTTATCCATCCTAGACATTAATGCCTTCTGGTCTGATACATCTTCCTTAATAGCTACAAACACAATGTCTTCACTAGCATCATCAGATTCATCATCTGTGATACCACTGTCAACAACTATAAGACAATCTCTCTTGCCTTTACCCTTATACTTCTTGAATTTATCTGTCTTGTGTTCATTTTCACCATTAGGACAATTAGTTGCTATATGACCAGTCTTGTTGCATGAAAAACGCTTCAAAGGTAGTTTACCTCTATATTTGCCAGTGCCTCTAGGAAGTTGTTTTGCCAACAATGCTTCAAGCTCCACTAAAATTTCTTCATCATCAACATCTCTGCTGAATCTGGATTCATAGCTATGGCTGGTATCTCTACTTTTTCTCATAGATGGGTTAGAGACAGAAGCTCTGAATGCATATTCTGATTTTTGTACACTACATTCATAGCCATTCAGTTCAAAAGCAGAAAGTTTGCCAATGATAGAGTCAAGAGTTACCTTAGTTTTGTCAATGGATTTCATCTCCTGAATAGCTGCAACTTGGATAGCGTAGATCGGTAGTAGGGTTCTCAGTACCTTACTGATCATTGTGGCATCTTCCACTTTCCCTCCTGCACTCTTTCTTTCATCGACTATCTCTTTTATCCTTTGACTGCACTGCTGGATATTCTCACCTTCAGACATTATCATGTCATCAAACTTTCCTCTTAGACTCTCCACTTTAGCAATCTTAACATTTTCATCACCACTATAAATCTCTTCAAGTTTTTTCCATACTTCATATGCAGTTTCAAGACCATGAACATCTACATAGTCAACATCAGACAGGGAACTGATAATAGCCTCTAATGCTTGATGCTTTTCTTGTTGTTCTTTCTTCTGATCACCAGTCAGAGTTCCAGTAGGTGCAATATACTTAGTTTCTACAGGATCCCAATACTGACCTCCTAGACTCTGGATGTAAATCTTCATTCTGTCGCTCCACATTCTATACTTCTCTTTGTTGAGCTTCAGACCTTCCTTCTTCATCATGATCTACAAGATCTTTTCCTCGAGTTGTTAGGCTTTAGATTTCAAAGGACCCAAGATGCTCTAATACCAATTGATGGTATGATGAAAGAATAAAGAATAAGTATCCGATAGATTACTGAGAGGCGGGGGGGGGGGGGGGGGGGTGAATCAGTAAACTGAAAAAATGATACAAACTTCCCAAACTCAATCTCAATCACACAAAGTAAACTTATCAATACAATATCACCGTTAAAATTAATATTGATAAGAATACTGGTTGACTATTGAAGCAACTTAACAATAAACAACTTAACTCTTGTAAACATCTAAATGCTTAATCATAAGTCAAGATACTCTATCTCTTAATTCTTCCAGTAATCATGCCTTATCTGAATAGTTAATTAGTTAATCAAATCGACAAATAAGATCATAACCACAAAATCATTCACCACATGACACAAATATTTATACGTGGAAAACCCAAATAGGTAAACACCACAGTGAGATGAGACTCACAAGATAGCTGTTTGAACTCTTCTGAAGTTCGCCCTGTTAGGAGCGAAGCCTGTTAAAACTTTTACAATAAGTCCTGTTAAGAACTGATCTTGTTAGGAATCACCTGGTTAAGGGATTTATAAAATGCCTTGATAAAAAGAAAATACCCTATTAGGAGTAACCTCGGTAGAGGATTTGAGAATCCAAGCTAATGGACGACCTTGTTAGAGGATTTAAGAAGTAAGCAAGCTTGTTAGAGCTTACCTGGTTAGGGGATTTCAATTATGCTGTAACTGTTAGAAGACAACAAGTTTTTATTGATTTGTCTGAATAGCACTATATTTGCTTGATTAGATCCTTTTAAGCTTCAATCTACCTTTACACAAACTGCAGATTCATTCTCCGGTTTGGCAACCACACACTCAACTGATTTCTGCCAACACCTTTTACAAAACAACTTCATCGACCTTAGATATAAATCAATTAGGTCGGTAACACAACAAAAACCTAATTCTCTCATAGAGATTACAAACAAATCGGTTCAAGAGTGACCGTTGGATTTACATAGCAATCTGTACACATTATTCAAGAAAATTCCAACCGCTCCTTGATCACCACTTCATTGGTCTTTGTAACTCATCACACACTTTTCATTAGATGCAATCCACTTTTCTCATTCCCTAGACAATCAAACAAACAAACAAAACGCACCAAACTAATTTTAAATTCCCTTCATACAATGACCACACATGTCATCATCATTACCTCTCAACATACTTAATCGGTTAGGGTTTAACAAAAAACAACTGGTAGGGTTTATCGGTTAGATAGGGTTTATCTCATACACCAGTTACCAGTTCAACTCACATACTTACATACCGGTTTACAACATCTTCCACAAAGTTCTTCCTACCGGCTGCAAGAGCATATGAATATCAACAATAATATCAACATCATCATAAATACCATTACCGGTTCAATTGACATCAATGACAACATAAAATATCAATAATTCAATCTACATGCAAAATGCCAACGCTATTTATTCCAACACCCTCCTTGAATGCACAATTGGGGAGAGAGGCAAAAAAGACGTAGGAAAAAAGAATGCAAAGATGAATGCAAGATGGGTCCCAACATAAATATTGATGAGGTACCCATGAACAAACATGCTAGTTTCTTAGAAACAGAGCAAAGGAGATAACCCAGTGGGAATAAAACTCCTCTCCAAAAGAGAAAAAAAAGACAAGCATGAAGAAATATTGAAGCATGAAGAAGCCGCAAACACTATCGTAGAATGACTGCTATGATGCTGAAAAAAGAACCTCTAGAAATAGGAACGCAAGAGTGTCGATATGGTAAGTGCTCCATCTCATGAAATGGATTGGTAAATGGTCACGCTGCATCTCCTAGTATATAGGAACAAGTATCAAATACATATAACACTCAAACGTGAAATCGTGGAAGCATCAGCACCAATAGTAGAAACCCCCCATAATGTTGACAAGGGAGAGGTAAGCTGAATCTGAATGCTATTCTCCATGATGCTAAAAAAAATAGAGCTCTATGACAAGAAAGATGGAGCTCAGATCACAGGAGGGCAGAAAAGGACCAGGAAAGGCACTGTTGACTTCAGAAGGAAAAGACAGTGGATTGGTAAACAATTTGAAAAAATAGACTTGAGATCTGGATAGAGATATGAATCATCTTTTCAATGGTATCTCATTTGCGAAAAATGTTTTCAGATGCACAAGATATGCCCTCGGGAGTGCAAACAACAACTTTTGACTTCAATTCACAAAAAATATGTGAAATTAAAAAATTAGAAAAAAATACCTCCATATCAGGATCAGGCTTGGAAAGAGCTTTCCAACGGTATATGGTTCGCCAAAAAATGCCTTTGTATGCTCAAGTTAGAGCAAAAAAACCAACCCCCTCTTAAAAGGGCTTGGAGAAAAAAAATTGTCCACTCCCTAGTGGCTAGTGGCTAGGTGGTAGAGGTGGAGCAGAAGCGAAGAGAGGATGATGCTTAGGCAGAGTGCGAGTGATAAACTGTGTGGAGCTCTGTTGGTGGTTTATGGGAGGCCGCTGGCACTGGTGGTTAACAGATTGTTGTTGCTGCCGCTGGCAGCCAGCCTAGCCACTACTGCTGGTGGTCAGCAGATCACTTCTGGTCACTGACCACTATGGTAAGTGCTAGTGGTTTCCCTAGTGGCTCGGCCCTGGCATGTCGTTAAACTGCTGTAAAACAATTTGAATTTTTTTTTTTGACGAAATTTAATAAAATTTTGTACTTGTACGTTGTGTACAACCCGATAACCAAAATTTTTGCCCCAGATGCCCAAATAGCTCGAACTATATATCAAAATTCATAGAATCAGCCTTATGAATCAAATCGTGAGGTCCTTTTGGGCCCAAAAGGCTCCAAATTTTCAGGCACCCTTGAAATTCAAACCCTTGCAAAATGGACTCCTTGTATCCGATTTCAACGAAACAAAAGGCTATCCTGACTTTCTCAAGCCTTTTGGAACTAATGATGTACTCTAAATTAACCTAAGATGAATGATTTTCTATGTATGCAAATAATCTCCAAAAAATGAACATGAATCTTTAGATTTGGAGCTCTGATACCATGTTAGAATTCGTGAAATGTGAATCCCACGAGCCCAGTTATCTTCTTCAGGAATACCTATCACACATAAAGAGAGAATTGAAAAAATAAAAATTGAAGATAATAACAATGAAATTGATTGAACTGCTTGAGTTACAATGAAGGATATGACATCCTTATAAAGAAATCTAACTCTAAAGATAGAAACCCTAAATGGTGGAGTTTACAAGATAGACCGTGAGTTAAAATAGAATACATGAATTAGTCATGTATGCACAAAAAACATAATAGACTAATTAAATGCACGAAACTCTCAAAATCTAAACACAAATTTCTTTTCCTAGTTTGCATTATGCATGGTGATAAATATTAATTAATTATCTCCAATTAATTAGCTAATTAATTAATTAACTAATTAACTAATTAATTAATTAGTGAATTAATGCAATTAAGTGAATAATTAATATATAAATTATTTATTCCAACAAATCTTCCTTGGCACTTTCATATGTTTGTTTGCCAAGTTCAATCCTTTTCACCACATAGTTTGAAATTGAATTTCTTCAACTATTTTATCTAGAGGCCTGACCAATTCTGCATGGATGTAGAAACCTCATAAAAATGGGAAAAGAAGAAAGTGCGTCAAACACATTCTTAATATTATTATGATGGGTATCTATAATTGACTCATTCGTAGTTAACGAATGAACAAATTGGATTGACATAGTAGGAGTACTTGTAACAATAGAAATAGTGGAAAAAGACTATACACTAGTGATAAGAAAAGGTACCGAGGTAGAGATAGGAATAGAAACCTCTGGTGCAACCTCCAAAGTTTATTCATGTCCTGTGGTAATTGGAGGTTTTGATAGTTCTTCTTCTAGACACTCTTCCCCTTGTTTACTCATCATGAAGTGATGTTCCCTCTTGATTCCCAATTTTATCTCTTCCCATTATAAACTTGTATCTGGGTGCCTTCTTGGGAGTAGGAACATCTTCTTTATTTTTTGTCCTTAACTTGGACTTCTTGCTAGCAAGTCATGCAATATCTTCCTTTGACCTCGTGTTAAAAGGTTTCAACTTTATCCCCTTTTTCTACAATCAGGTGTTGGTATTTGCAAGAATAGGTTGGAATCTTTCTCTTATTGATATCATCTCTGTTTTAGACCATTGGATTGAAGGAAGAGGAGTGACAACAATCTTTTGTTCCTCATAGGCAGGATTGAGGATATCCTCTTCATCCTCCATATCTTCAGGAATGCTAGCGAGATTAATATTTTCAATTCGCTCCAAAGTAAGCCAACTATAATCCAGCTCCCTAACATCTTCATTTGTCCTAGCATACAACCCACATATCCTCAATCCTATGCACACCAGTATATCTCCTTTTGAGCTTGTCTTTCATACCTCAATAGTCAAATCCTATCTTCTTTTGAATTTCTTCATAGTTATCTACTTCATCTCTATTTCCATAGCTTTTACCTTAGGAGATGTGGTCATTGAGTATCTACCAATGGGAAGAGGAAATTTAAAACTAGAATTGTATGCTTCCGATTGTTGGCCATGCTCTATCATGATTCACCAACACAATTCCATCAATACAATCTTATCACTTGGATACCTTGGAGCATATAAGTGAATCCCTCAAAACACCCTATCTCGATATATGTGAAGGTTGGGAACTGGAAGAACATAAATACAAATTTATTGATGGTTTCCCATGCCTCATCTAAAACTATTTTCTTTTTGAGATTTTTATCAAGCATGCACATATAAGAATAAAAGAAGGCATCATTTCTCTCCTAAAATGTTTGATACTTTGCTTCATAGTTAATTGTGAATAATATTTGTACATAGGAATGCGCCTTCTATCACCTTTTGAAGTCAAACTTGGGAAGTGTCTCATTGACACAACGACATACACCAGGTAGGAGGTCATGTAAAACTTGAGGGTAGTTGGCACCTTTGAGAGTTGATCGTAGATCACATCACTAATCTACTTTCCCAAAAGATCTTCCAGCTGCCCTTTTTAATTATATGAATGTAGTGGTACATCCATTCTTGAAATTATTGGTATTGGAAGCCCCTGAACCTTACTAAGAAGGGCTATCAAATCATTGACTTCTTCTTTGAAGTCACCGTGGTAGTGAGACTTTGGTTACCTTGCAATTGTAGGCCTCACGTCAAAAGCCAATTTGTATTTATATTCTTCTTGTATTTTTTAGAGAATTTGTCATAATAAGCTTGTGCTAACTATATAGTGAGATCAACATGATCATCAATGTCCAAACATTTGAAGATCTTATCAAAGGAGTCCTCATCCAACCTTATGACTACATCTCCATCAACATCCTTCACACTTTTGCTTTCTTTATCAAAGTGGACAGCTGTCGCTAGTACAAAATTAGGATCATGTGCTGACACCGAAAATGAGGATACTAGATGAATGTTGCTAGCTAGATCAACTTGCATGCTTGCAGGCATAGGCTGTTGATTGATCCTCTTTAGAAATTTAGACATATCCACATGGCCAATCTTTGTATCTTTGATATTACCAATGTTTGATGACACAAAGGTCATCAAGAACACATTCTGATATTTATACTTCATGGTATTTTTGCTCGAAGAAGGTTTTGACATTTGGAGTGAAGCTACAACATTGATTTTGATTTTTTCCTAGTGTTAGAAAAATCTTCAGATATCATGCAATTGTGGAAAAATTCTATGCTTTTGCATTAGAGTGTTGATTTGAGGTAGATTAGAGAAAAATATCTTGTCTACATGGGGATGTCATGTTTTAGGTCAAAGTTGGAGAAATTATCCACTTCACATAAGGACGAGTTTGAACCTATAGTTTGGCGAAAATGATCGAAATTGCAGTGGGAAGTGCTGGAGAACAGAGTGTAGTTTGGATTTTACTCATTGAACTACACTTGTGAAATGGAAATGGGATGTAGTTCGGAGAAAAAAACCTTAAACTACACTTTGTGAGATGAATAGGCTTGTGTTGTCATTCGTAGAAAATTCTTTCAACCACATGAGGGTGGGTGTAGTTTAGAGAATTTTATCCTAATGACGTTGGTGGAAGGGTGAGATTGTTTTGTTTGGATTTTAAAACCCGAACAACACAATAGTTTGGTAATCAGATGGAAATTGTGTTGTTTGGGTTTTAAAATCCAAACAACACAAAGGCTTATGGTGTTGTGAATTGTGTTGTTCAGGTTTCATTACCCAAACAACATAAAGGTTTGAGTTACGTGTTATTTAGGTAATGAAACCCGAACAATAATGGTATTGATCAATGTTTTAGGTTATCCGCATTTCAAAACCCAAATAAAAGTTTGCCTAATTTTTATTATTACCACTTAGTATTTGTTGTGCCTTCTTATGTTAAAGTACATGACAACTTCTTTCTTACCATTTTCAATTTATTTCATATTGTAAAATGCACTCATCTCCAGTTATTTCATACAAAATAAATATCAAAACAATCTTGACCAAGTACTTGATTAATAATGATGTAATTTTATTTTACTCAATGAATTATTTAAATTTCAAATATAATTATTGAATAATGTTTCTATTATGTTATTTTCTTAGTGGTATTTAGATCAATATTCTATTATCCCTTTCTTCAAATAATCTATTTAAAAGAAACATGTGAATCGCAACCTCTACCTAAAATTTCAACATTATAAAAGTGAACTTAGATACATATCCACACAATGAAATCATCTTTAAATATTACATTTGACAAAACTCTTTAGCTTGAAAGTAAATACATATAAACCTTTAACTTTGAAAATAAAGAGATGAGGAAAAATAAAATATCTTTTAGTACAACCCTCCTTCCTTCTTTCCACCTCCCATGAAAAAGAAGTATTATTAATTAGTAATTAAAGAAAACACAAAAAAGAACACACTACATGACCTATTAAATCTACATTTTAGCAAAGTTCAATTGTTGAATAATTAAATTTAAAATAAAATTATAAATGAGTGTTATATGTACTTTGTTATGTCTTATTTTACCAATATGCTACAACATCTCAATTATAAAGATTATTATGACCTAAACTATTATTATTTAATTTAATATTTATCTTTTGATTATAAAGCCATCTTTTTTCAATTTTTTTTTAGAATTTTGATAATTTGCTGTAAATTTTCATAAAAAAGTGATAAGACATTGAAATATTTATGAGATTAAATAAAGTGATAAGACATTATAAGTTTAATTTTTCTATTTTAAAATTAAATACTTTAATATAATGTGATGTAAACGTCATTTTATCATCCCACTTACCGTAGATGTGGATACGAATAAGATAATAGATTTTGACAGCTAACCTTTTAGCCTATTTATCTTATACATGGATGTGAATGGATTCTTTCAAACTAATTTCATGTAATAAGAAAGTGAAATATAACTTGTCATTCTTTTTCTAAAAGGAAGTCATTATAATAGTATATAAAGAAGGAAAATTTATGAGTGATTTGAACTTTAGCATTTTTCAAAATTGTAACTATATAATAGTAGAAATAACTTTAGAGAAGATAAATTTTATGAGTAATTCAATATAAAATGGAGTACGACTTGAATGGTCATTAATAGTCTTCTATAGAATATGATGTAACAATGATAACGTAAAAAAGTATGGAGGGTAATTTGTGAATATCTTAAAAAGCATAAAATATAATTAGTAATATAGCATAAAATTGACAAATGTCATATAAGAAAGTGAACTGTGACTTGCCTTTCTTTTTTCAAAAAGAAGTCATTATAAAAGTAAAATTAAGAAAGGAAAATTTATGAGTGATCTGAACTTTAGCATTTTTTTAAAGTGTAAACATAAATTAGTAGAAATTACTTTAGAGCACATAAATTTTGTAAGTAATTCAACATCAAACTGAATACGATTTGAGTGATCTTTTAACAATCTCCTATAAAAGATGATGTAACAATGATAAAATAATAAGTATGGAGGGTAGTTCGTGATATAACTTAAAAAGTATAAAAGGTAGTTAGTGACATAACATTAAAAATTGACTTCTATTTTGTTCTTAATGAAGAATTTTTTTTCTACATAATATCAATAATAAAATAATTTGTTTTGTCCATGGAATATAGGTTGTTTGAAAAGTTTAAACAACAATATAACATATTCAAATCTCAATCACATTATAGACGAAAATTAGGATGAAATTTCACCTATAACAATATATTCTAGGCATAAATTATAATAAGGTTTCACTCATAACAATATTTCATACATAAATGTCTCTTCTACTCATGGAAAACTACATGTTATTCTTAATGTGGTTAAAATGAAATCTAGATAGAATTAATAATACCAACTCATCTAAGTCTTTTTGGTGTTGGGCAAAATTTTTAATGTGATCGGTGACACTGGCACGACTTGCCCTTCCAGTGCCACATGAAATATTTTTGACATGTAACAAGCTTGCGATCATAATGACCTTGCAGTGGTTTGAACCTTGGTGGCCACAACAACAACAAACCACTTAACCAACACACTATGAGAGGAACCCAATTCTACCAACTTATCTAAGTCAAGAATAAAACACAAAATGAATTCCTAGGTGGAATTTTAGTGACTTGCAGTTGGGTCTTTGCTTTTTGCTTATCATTTTGATTGGTAGCTTACAATTCTAAGCAAAAAATATAATAAGATTTCACCCAAAACAATATATCATACATAATTGTCCATTATACTCATGGAAAATCACATATTATTCTTAATCTTGTAAAAGCAAAATCTAGATAGAATCAATAATACCAAGTCATCTAAGATTTTTTAGTGTCTGGTAAGCCATTTAATGTGACCGGGGGCACTGACATGACACACCCTCCAGTCCCTGTGATCACAATGATCCAACAAAGATTCGAACCTTACTCACCACAACAACACCACCACTTAAGTAACACACCATGAGAGGAACCCTATTCTACCAACTCATCTAAGTCGAGAATAAAAAGCAAAATGAAGTTCTAAATGAAATTTATAATGACTTGCAGTTGG
The DNA here is from genome assembly GCF_030272615.1 of Cryptomeria japonica. NCBI lineage: Eukaryota > Viridiplantae > Streptophyta > Pinopsida > Cupressales > Cupressaceae > Cryptomeria > Cryptomeria japonica. Next base: position 181,389,971 of record NC_081414.1, read on the forward strand.
GTTTTTGCTTTTTCTGCTTATCACTTTGGTTGGTAGCTTGCATTGTCTTTACCTATATGCTTGCACTCTCCTCAAATTGTGCTTAGTTGAAAAAATACTTTTATTGCTATTCACACCTTGAAAAGGTACATCCACCCCATCTTAAAGCATCTTCAAGGCCAACCCCACATTTAAAAGGGCCCATTTGGATTGCTTTGTCTTCCTACACAGATAATGAAAGCAAATTCCATGCCATATACACCGTCTGTTGGCAAAAAATCTCTGTCAAGAACCCAAAAGACAAAAAAAAATCTGTCGCATTGCAGGCACTACAAAAACACTTTGAGACTCTATACCCATGAAATTTTTCTGTCGTTTACTTGGAAGCACGTGGGGCGGCGGGTGCGAATATTGCTTCTTTACGTCATACGTCAGAAAAAAAGTAGGAGGAAAAATGGCGTCAACTGACGAGAAAATAGTGAACACACTTAAAAAAATGTTGAACAAGAGAATTGAAAGGGACGTTGGGATACTTTTTCATTCCACTTAAATCAATTATTTCGGCATATCACAAAATAAATTTTGTCTTTTACGGCGGTTCGGCTTGCGATATTTTACGTCGAATGACGTGGCACATTATGGCGCCGAAAGGATAAAGGAAGTTGTCGGAACTTTACTTTCCGGCCAGAATAATTCCCCGGAACTTTTGGCGATATTTTTCATCTGTCGGTCAGCAGACGACTTTACAGCAAAGAGATGTAATGATGACTGGTAACTTCTGACAGCGAATAATGGTGATACCTAAATTTTATTTGCTGTTCGTCATTTCGTATTTTAGTCATATTTATTAGCCGTCCTTTTAATGATGTCGATTCCAAAATTTTAATAAGGGTGATACCTAAATTTTTATAGATAGATTGAAGTGAGTGATGATAATATCTCGATCCTAACTGTTTTCTTTAATATAATAATAAAAAATCTCTAGATTTTAAAGGGCAATGGCTAAGCAGCAATGTAAAACTCACTCCTTAGCCTAGCCTATGCCTATGCTCCTTCCTCTGCAATCAGGTATGCCTATGCCCCTTCCTCTGCAATCAGGTATCACTGCATCGTAGACCGTGCAAAAGTTGTTTTGGAGAAAACGTCGTCTGCTCCGTCCATGCTCCAGCAATTTTACGGTTACTATGAATACGTCTTCCTGCCGTTGCCGCCGTCCATCCTCCTCGCAGCGCCGTGGTAATTTAAGGTGGGCCCACTATGAAACCCGCGGGGTTGCGGGGAGAATTTTTTTAAATTATTTTTTTAACTCCATTTCATATTTTTATAAAATTTATTTAATAATCTTCAATTATATGTTTAGTATAATTTTTAATATATTTTATTTTAAAAATATTTTTAATTTTTTTTTAAAATATATTTTATTTATATTATTATTTAATTTTTTTTAAAAAAAATTGATTTTATTACATTAATCTAAAAGAATATTTAAACATAAAACAACAAGATTTTTTTAAATTTTTAATAAATTTAAGTTTTTAATAAATTTATCATATATTTAAAAAATTTATAAAACATAAAATAGGAAAGTGCGAGTGCCGTTTCAAGAGCTTTGCATAGACAAATTTGGGCAATGGCATACTTTGGAAGGGTCAGTTGTGTGAATTGCAAAACACATTGAATATGTAGTTGAGAACCCTATTTCGCACTAAAGATTATGTGTATGATTCTGTTCGGGGGCTCGTGGGCATCACTCTAAATTTTGATAGACATTGGTGTGATGCTATGGTGTTGGAAGCCGTTCTCCTACCTCTGCTGGATATCATCGACTCGAGGGGGGGGGGGGGGGGGGGCGCGTGGTTGAACTGCTTGCAGGGTTCATAAAACCATTTATTGCGGATAGCGTTGCCAACGCCATTCTGAGTATGGAGGAAGAAGCCAAAGTGAGCATATTGAAAATATATTTCCAGTTTGAAAACTACTTACCTTCTGATTCAGAGGATGATGGCGATGAAGATGGCAATGAGGATGGGGATGATCGTGAGGATTCTGCAGAGGATGATGAATCGGTAGATAGTGACACCATTCTGAGATGGCTCGCAGGGAAGTATGGAAGGAAGAGCGCGAGAGATTGAAGACATTCAGAGAGAATGCGTGGGAGATATTTAGGTGTGTTGTATTCGATGGAAATATGGAACCTTTTCGAAGGGTAACTGAGTCTGATGATTGGTGGCTTCCGGAGAACTCCACCTGCAATGCAATCAACATTGGTGAATTTGCTATTGTGATCTATCAAGCCATTGGGGGGCAGGGGTAATTTCAGGGTTGTGTCGAATTGAATTTTGGGTCTATTTGGATAGTGTGGGACAATAATTTTGGATCTTTATGTAATTTTGGGTCTATTTGTATAAGAAATGTTGGGTGTGCATAGACGAGTGGGTTTCTCTTGTCTAAAACTATATGTAATTTTTCATAGTCTCAAGCAATATAGGGAGCTATCCCCATTAATGGTAGCACTTATCTTAAAACATAAAAAATAATAAATAATTTTTTTTTTATAAAACATAGTTTTTTTAATATTTTTTAAACTTTATATTTTTGATATTTTGAGTTTTTTAAACTTTATATTTTTATATGATATGATATTTTTTATATTTTAATAATTCTTTTTATAAATTTATAAAACAATATTTTTTTATATTTTTAAAACTTTATTTCATATTTTTTTATATAATTTATTTAATACTCTTTAATTATATTTTTAGTATAATTTTTAATATTATATTATATTTTTTTATATTTAAATGAGTATTAGTGTATTATCACATTAAGGTTTATGATAAACGCACATAAAAATAAAATAATATGAATTTTATGATACTTAATTTTTTTTTTGATCGGTAACAGGTTTAATATTTGTATTGCTTAATTCTTTCCCCCTACTGCTCTCACTGAATCAGGCCTTGTATTCTCCTTTTTGATTAATACAAGGGTGCTACCCCACTACAACTATTTACTTATTAAAAAATAAAATATTTGTATTGCTTAAAAGGAGAATTACATGCCTTCAGCTACTCTGTAGCGTTCCACTATCTTAAGACTATATGGGGTCTCGCCCCTACAAAACTCAAAATGAAACCCGAGACAAAAAACCACACCAGTTATGCCTACCAATAAGGTTACATTCCTTACATCAGTGAAAAACCACCCAAAAACCAACGACCTACTCAAGAAACCAACCTACTGAAACCAGCCAAGGGCCTCCTCCCTGGAGAAGTTGGGGATGGCATGACTGGGTCCTGCATTGGACTGCGCCATCCCAACACTTGTCGTGGTTCTTGACCGTCCTCCTCACAACTTGCTGCATTCCACGATCTTCGCACTCTTCCGTGGGATTTGGTGACGCACCAATGACCGCCCATCTTCACCAATCGGAGCCTGCGACTTCACCGAGGTCTGCTTGCCGCGCAGTTTCGCCCACTCCGTTGGTCCCATCTTCCGTACAAAGTCCAGCAGATCTCGCCAACCTTTCCTTGCATCCTCCAACTGGGTTTCAATCGGGCGAGAGGCCGACCACACCACCAGAGGCTGCACTGCATCATTCCTCCCGCCTAAACGCCTCCATGACCCTTGCTCCATTCGTAAACCCACACCAATCTCCGCACGTTCCACCAACTCTGCTAGGCCACGCGACCATTTTGGTCTTAGCACTAGAGATGCCACCTGCGACACCTCCTCCCTTGAACTTCCCACTATCAGTGCCAGTGCCACAGATAGGGACGATACGTCCAAATTAGTTTGCGGGCGATAGTCAGTGTCTAGGAATTCGTCCCCAAACATCAAACGAACAACCATCCAAAATTCTTCCTCATCCACCCTAAAAACATTCTTCAGATGATGGCTTGAAATAGGGCCTCGAAAGGTAGGCATTTGGCCCAGAGTGAGCAACGAGAAATTTGCTTCCATCGTTCCCCTGCCACATAGCCAAAAACTAATGCTCGCAAGGGAAATTGCAATCCTCTTCGCACTGCCTAAAAAAATGAGGAACATAATGACACAACCCGTTGCCACCCCATCCATTTATTACACCGCGCGCACCACCTCACACCACACATCGCCAACAAATCCAAAGTTCCATTCATTGTCATCATTGCACCTATGCCGCCATTTCTCAACTTGTTGCCATTGCGGTGTACTCAATCCACGCGAGCCTTCCCCGCCCCTCAACATGCATATCTAAAATGGTTCACACATAGATCATCAAAACTTCTCGGGTTCCCCTTTCATACTCAAAGCTCCTTCATACAAATTCTAAGGGATCCAAATCCATCAAGTCTTCAAAGAAATTAAAATGTTTAGCCAAGGAACCATTTGCACCTACTTTCGAGAGCACATAAACTTCTGCATTCACTTCCCTTAGAACATGCGATACTTTAAAATCCTCGAACCCATTCAGGAGGTCATGTTTTCTTCTGATATGTTTATCCAGGTGCCATGCATCCATCCTACCCCTAGCGATGCCATTCACCACTATTTGGGAGTCCCCTTCAAGGTGTAGTTTTTTCACCTCCAATTTTTTCGCCATAAGAATTGCTTCAATTTCCGCCTAACACTCAGCTTCATTGTTAGTGCCATCCACCAATCTCTTTGCTCCAAATGCTAAAATACTACCTTTCTCATCTTGAGCAATGACCCCTGCACCGAAGATCCCGGGATTCCCCCTGGATGCCTCGTCAAAGTTGATTTTGATCCATCCCCTATTTGGCGGAAACCACACATGACTTTTATCACCACCCCTAGGAGGATAAGCCCTCAAAAGCCCATTAGCAGGCCATGATATTTAATTTTTATTGATGTTGTTTTATTTTTTATTTTTATTTTTACTATATACACAATAGATTACACAAACAAAACATGGATTATTTTTATTATTTATTTTTTCTTTCACTACAAGAAAATAGGGATTCTCAAGTATGTAGTTCAATAGATGAAGTTATAAATAAAACATTTAAACAAAGTGCCAAACAAAAACTATGGTAAAATATCAAAGAGGATGACAATAACTTTACACTTTCAATTCCTAAAGTACCATAATGATTGAGCTATAAGCTCTCTTCAAACAAGTTGAAATCAAGAACATCTATATTTGTTGAATTTGTCGTAACTACAGGCTATACAAAGTAAAGTGAAACTAAATATTGAGTAGACTGATTAAAATGTATCACCTTACATTTTTGGTCATAAAAGAAAAAAGTAAAAAACATAAAAACTAATTAGATTAAGGTTGCTTAATTATGGCATTGAGATTGAGGTTCATTAATAACTATATTACAATTTTTCTTTAAAACGTACAAAAAAATAAGAAAAGTTAAGCATCTTTGCCTAGAACTCCTGAAAGACTACCAATTTCTGCTCCCTTGTAATAATATAAATGCAAAAATGAAGACAATATAATTAATGAAGTTATCTCAATAATAAATAAAATAGTATAAACAATGAGTTAATAAATAATTAATAACACAATGGATCAACAACTACGAACGTCAATTATAATTACATTAAGTATAATCAGGTCAATGAGCCAATTTTGTACATATATAATAAGTCAAAAGTATATGTAGCGTCCTAAAATTGTGACACTTGCAATTTCGACTGCATTTCGGTCTTCACGATGGCGACGCAACACGCAACCTGAATGGAGACCCTGAAACTTGCTCACGACACTGAAAACTGCATTTTTCAAGCACCCTGGCCTGAACCTCCTTGCACCCTGATGTCCCGAGAGGTGGGACCAGAGCGCCCAGCACCCTGGTCCCTCAGGACCAGGGCGCCCAGCGCCCTGGTCCCCAGGACCATGGCGCCCAGCGCCCTGGTCCCTGGGTCCTATTTTGGGCCCGGTCTCCTAAGGGGTCTCGGGTCTTTTGGTTTGCAAATTGGAAATTAACTTTCCTGGTCGGCCTAAGGTCGGGAAAGTCAGTCTATCAGCCCTAATTGACAAGTATATAAACTACATTTTTCTCTCTCATTTGGGATATGATGAAGAGGATATGTGTACAAAGCGTGGAAATTATACTCAAGCATTCAAGCATTCAAGCATTCCTTCTAAGTCTCCATTCAAGGCTAAGTGTTGCATTCAAGACAAGGATTCAACCATTGAAGAGGAGATCACATATTACATACTACTACAACATATAATATACAACATCTAAACCTTCGCACATAAGGATACAAACATCCTTAGAACAAGGTATTAGTACTTGTTTTACAGTCATTTACATTTACAGCTCTTGCTCATTTCTTGGTTAATTCCAAAACTGGGGTTTGACCTAAAGGCAAACCCCTAATCCCTAACCCCCAATCGTCTTCGCTTTTCTGTGTGTAGGTTGCAGGTACGCGGCTGAAATTGAAGATCTGGAATCCTTGTGTAGAGACGAATAGATCCCCCTTCGTTTCGCGGATTTTTCGGAGGACCGTGGCGCCGGGCGCCATCGTCCCGACAACTTTTGCTCAAATTTGCAGGACAACGCCGTATCGACATTTTACTGCTAATTCCAGGTCCGCAGCTTCATCCTATAACCCGAACTCAGTTTATAAGCGAATCTTTATCACTTTTTATGCATGCTTAGCTTAATTTCCTTAACAACATTCTTTACGAAAGAGGGTAGCCTTGCTTTCCTAACCCTTGAAATTCATTTAGCATCCAATCTTACATTGTGTGGGATTGGATCTTATGAGTTTCAACCCCTCTTTCAAATGTAAAGTCTCTCCCCTAAGTGAAAAACCATCGAATCCTAGCGAACCTCCCTTCTCTCTCCTCAGAGTCGGAAGAGGGGAAAACAACTAGGGTTCGATCACGATTTTTCCGCTTTACATTTTGGTGAACCCGACATGAACATCCTTTCTGATTTTTCATGCTTAGATCTGAAAAAATTGATTACATTTCCATGTTTGATCTTTTACAAAATTTTAGAGGTTAATTGCATAAAAACCCTAAATTTTCTTTTTGGTAATTGAACCTGCGAAATGTCTAAATGTTAATGCCTGTTTCAGATCTGCCCTTCTATTACAAATTTTCAATTCATATTTGTGCTTTAATTCTGAAAATTAAGTGGTTAAGTGTCAAAACCCTAATTTTTGAAACCCTCTTGATTCAACCTTTGTCCGACAATTTCACTGATCAAAACATCTCCAAATCAGCTGTAACTTTGGATTCCGCAATAAAATCACAATATCTTTCATCCCTGAAAATTTGGAAAAAAGTTGCGAGGACCGTGGCGCCGAGCGCCATCGTCCCCGACATTTTTTCTGAAATTTCGGGAGCGAGATCTTATTGTATTTTCCTGCTAAAATCCAGAATTTTGGCTGATTTTATCAATTATAACACCTTCAAAATTACAGTCAAAGTTGGTCTTGTGATTGCTTGGATCAAGGCTTTTAAACATTCAAAAATCATTGAAACTGAAATTTTGTGTCAAAATTGTGTTCTTACTGTCCTAAATCTGAAAAGGGTGTTTGCATTCATTCGAAATTTCAGTGCTTTATTCAAATTCTTACAATTTGTGACTTTTGAAATTAAGTGCTTAATTACAACAACTTTAATTTCCGCTTTCAAAATTGAATTTTGCGTGAAATTGAGTCAATTTTTGAATTTTAAAATTTGCATTGCTCTTGACATTCCCTCTAAAATCATAAAATTCAAAATTTCAGTTTCCCTCTCTTTTTCAAAATTCAAATTTTTGCATTTTTCGACAATCTTGATAGGGTTCAATTTTGAGATTACAACTTTAATTTGGCCTATCTACAGATCGTAAAATCACTCAATTTTTTCAAATTAGCTCTAAAATCATCATACCTTTCATCCCTGCAAATTTCGAAAAAAGTTGCAAGGACTGTGTTGCACTCCGGGCGCCACGGTCCCGGGCATTTTTTCTGAAATTTCGGGAGACTATCGTGATTGCATTTAACAGCTTAAATCCAGAAGATTGGCTGATTTTACTGAAAATTGCTACCTCTAAAATCAAAATTTTCTCTCCTTCTCTAGTGCATGAGTTTTACAACAATAAGCCCTACTTACACTATTCCCGTTAGACGAAGCCGTAGAATTAAGTCTTTCCAAGGTTTAACTACTGAGGAGATGGAACCTAATTTGAATAGCCTTTTTAACGAGGACATGGGTAATTCCTCTAATCCTCCTAATGATGAAGAAGCTCTCCATGAGGTTTCTGAAGAACAACTTTCGAAATTGGATAACCAATTTGACGATTTTCGACAATGGATGTCTCAAGAATACCCTGATAGTCAAGCTCTTCCTTTAATTGAGGGTCTAAAACGTATGCTTCAAAGTGATAAGAATGGAATTGATATTTTGCGTGGTATTTCACACATTGTGAATTCGAACGTGATGCCTATGAAGAGTTGTGCCGAAACTTTAGGTTATACACAACCTCCTACACAAGTCAATCATTCTATTCCTTTGATGACTCCTATTGCTAGTATACCTACCTTTACATCAAACATCATTGCTAGTTCTATACAAGACATTCCTCCCGTGATTACTAGTCATGGGGGCAACCCTTCTTCTTCAATTAACCCTCTTCCTTCATTCAATCCGACTTCTTCATTCATTCCTTCGATGAGTGTGCCTATTATATCACCACAAATGAACATGACGCAAGGGGGCAATTCATTTAATCATTCCATTCCTCCTTGTAGTGTTCCTCCTGTCCAATCATCTCCTATGACTAATTATCATAGGGTCCCACCACCTTACTCTCTACCTTCTTTCAATAACATAACACCTCCATCTCAATCTAACACATCCAATATGAACTCTTCGACTGAAGCGACCATTAACAATCTTGCACAAATTGTCTCTTCTTTACAGCAACAGATTGCCTCTATGAATCAATCTAAGTTTAGTGTGCCCACATTTGATGTTGCGAGCCCACTTTCTCTTGACATTGTTCGAGCTATCCCTCCTAAACATGTTGAAATCCCACATTTGGAACTTTATAATGGTAAAGGAGATCCTCTAACACATGTTAAGACTTTTCAAACAATTTGTACTGATTTTGCTTATGACCAAAGGTTGCTTGCAAAACTATTCACTAGAACATTAAGAGACAAAGCCCTACAATGGTATTGCTCGTTGCCTTCTTATTCTATTACTTCTTTCGAACAACTTGCAAATGCTTTCATTCAACAATTTCAAAACAATATAAGTCCTAAAGTTACTTTGATTGATTTAATGCATTGTAAACAAGGTGTTAAAGAAAAAGTGACTGATTTCATTGGTAGATATAAGCATTTGTATGCTCAAATTTCTTTTCCAGTGCCTGACAATGATATTCAAAGAATCTTTATTTCTAATTTACAAAAAGATATTCGAGACAAACTTCTGTTTTCTGAGTTTACTTCTTTCCAACAGTTGTGCGCCACTCTTCACAATTATCAACTGACTGTGAGTCAAATGGAACAATCACATCCTATGGCTCCGAGTGATAAGGGTGATAGCAGTCAACAACCATTTGGAAAGTTTAAACCGAACAGAGATTCCATCAAATTCAATGAAAACATCATCAACAACAATGTGAATGCAGCATCAGGTGTGCCTCCTATTTCTAAATTTTTCAAGAAAGAAAGAAAGTATACTCCTTTGAATGAATCATTGCATAGTATTATGAATAAGTTATTGGAACAAAATGTGCTTACTCTTCCTCCTATAAGGGAAATTGATCCTGCAAAGATTACTTCACCTTATTTTGATAACAAAGCTTTTTGTCAATTTCACCGTTAGCCTGGGCATGATACTGAAAAATGTTTTTCTTTAAAGGGTAAAATTCAAGATTTGATTGATAACAATACTATCTCTGTTTCTGGAGTGAATGATAAAGGCAACACATCTGTAGCTCCTCCTAACCAAAATATTCAGATTTTCACCGATCCATTGCCTTCTCATACCTCTAATGCAATTGAGGCTAATGATTCCTCTCTCTCATCTGATGGTCTTGTGTCTATGACTCCGAATGTGATTAACTTTGTAGAGTAGCAAGAAATCCCTAAAGAACCTTCCATCACATTTGATTCCAGTGAAACCATTAGGGCACCTGATGGTCCTTTATACATAGTTGCAAAAGTTAAGAATACACCTTGCCATGGAGTGCTTATTGATCCTTCGTGCATGGTTAATGTTATTACTGAAGAATTTCTTTTTACTTTGCAATTGAATCAAGTGATATATGACAAAACAGATGTGATTGTGAAATTATTTGATGCATTTTCTTCTCCTGCAATCAGTTCTATTACATTGCCTATTGAGGTCCATAACAAATCTCTTGATGTGAACTTTGCTATTATTCCATCTTCCGAACAATTTCGTGTGAAGCTTGGCTATCCTTGGCTATCTTCCATGAAAGCTATTGCTTCTCCTATTCATAAGTGTTTGAAATTTCCCCATAATAGTGAAGTTGTTACTGTCAATCATAGTCTCTTTAAACCAGCTGAAAGAACCTCTAGTGTTCCTATTGATTACTTTTGGCCTAAACAATTCCAATCTCTTCCTCCGCGAAGTGATCATCTTTTCAAATCTTATCAAAAGTGGAAAACAGATATGATCCTATCTCTAAGTGAACCTAGAGCACCTAAACTTGATATTCCTATCATTCTTGAGAAGGAAGTTCTTCCTTTGAAAGATAAAACTAATGTCTTTCCTCAAGAAGATTCTCAACCCATCCCTATGGATGTGACTATGTCTATACCTAATAAACTTCCTAAGAGTAGACCTATACCTCCTCGTCATAATGGACTTGGTCTTCTCCCTAAACCAAAAATTCCTCCTTTGTATGGAGCAGTTCCTCCTCCTTCTTTTTATAGAGAGAAGAGACCTTCTTCTTCTCCTATTATCCAGCCTAAGAGACCACAACCTAAACACCCAAGTGCTAAGGATGAGAACATTCCTCCTCCTCAGTCTTCTCCACTTCCTACTAAGACTAGACGAAATCGTTCTGCACGTGAACGCCGACGAAAGTGTCATCTTAGGGCTCAAGCAGCCGCTTCTCAAACTTTACAATCTCCAAAAACACCTTCAACAAGCATTATTCCATTTTCTCCTCAGCCGGACATTGAGCCTAAATCTCCTAAACATAAGATGCATGATGGTCTTGATCCTGTGCGAGTTAAAGATCCTATTTTTATAAACCTTGATGATGATATGGATGAAAATGTTATTCATGATGAAAATGTTACTCCTTTTGCTTCTGATAGTGAATATGAACTTGTTGATATTGATAACCATTTATCTACTGAATTTTCTAAAGCACTTATCCTAGCTCCTAGACAAAAACAATGTGGCTCGGAACATGAACATAGCCCTTGTTTGGATCTTGTGATAGCTCCATCTGCTGTGTTGGATGTTCCTCCTCTAGCGTGTTCCCTGCCTTCCCGAAACATTGATCAGCAAGATTGGGGGGTAGATGACGTGCTAGACTAGTTTCATTAGCATAGCAGATTCTCTCCCCCTCTCTTTTGTCACTTCTTCTATGTGTACTCTCATTCTTCTATTTGTTGTCCTTAGTGTTGTCTACTTGAGGATGATGCAAAGCATTGAGATCTCTCGATCTCTCTCATGTTGACTCAAAAGACACATGTGTTCCCTTCTTCTAGGTGACCTTCCTTGATTGGGGAATGTAGAACAATTATGCATACATACATATGATATATATACATGACTTATCATACAGCATATTGACCCCGAGGAAAGCGAAGTCGCCTTGTGCTTTATGTTTTGTGTCTATTATCCTTGGGTTTATCTCACACTTGGGGGCTAAATCCTTACGATAATGTGCTCCTTTCTCATTTCTTATGTGTATCACTACGTTAAAACAATCACCCCCGGTGAGGCGTGTGCGATCGCTTTAACGTAGGGGGCATATACATCCCGTTCATATCTTTTCAAGATACTTGAAAATTTCTTGGCAAATTTAGCCTTGCCTTGAAAATTTTTGATATCTTTCTTGCATGACTCATAGTGAGGGAACCTTACTACTGACAGTCATGGTTCTTCCTCGTGATCTTCCCTTTTACTTTGTCAATCGAAGTCGTAAGATCCTTAGTCCACTGGGGGCTTGGTGTATCTTGCCTCCTTGACGTGGTGAAAGTCTTTCAATGTTGTTTCCTTGTACTTTACCGGAAGTATGAGCATACATACTCCCGCTAAAGTGGGGGCTAAATGTAGCGTCCTAAAATTGTGACACTTGCAATTTCGACTGCATTTCGGTCTTCACGATGGCGACGCAACACGCAACCTGAATGGAGACCCTGAAACTTGCTCACGACACTGAAAACTGCATTTTTCAAGCACCCTGGCCTGAACCTCCTTGCACCCTGATGTCCCGGGAGGTGGGACCAGAGCGCCCAGTGCCTTGGTCCCTTAGGACCAAGGCGCCCAGCGCCCTGGTCCCTGGGTCCTATTTTGGGCCCGGTCTCCTAAGGGGTCTCGGGTCTTTTGGTTTGCAAATTGGAAATTAACTTTCCTGGTCGGCCTAAGGTCGGGAAAATCAGTCTATCAGCCCTAATTGACAAGTATATAAACTACATTTTTCTCTCTCATTTGGGATATGATGAAGAGGATATGTGTACAAAGCGTGGAAATTATACTCAAGCATTCCTTCTAAGTCTCCATTCAAGGCTAAGTGTTGCATTCAAGACAAGGATTCAACCATTGAAGAGGAGATCACATATTACATACTACTACAACATACAATATACAACATCTAAACCTTCGCACATAAGGATACAAACATCCTTAGAACAAGGTATTAGTACTTGTTTTACAGTCATTTACATTTACAGCTCTTGCTCATTTCTTGGTTAATTCCAAAATCGGGGTTTGACCTAAAGGCAAACCCCTAATCCCTAACCCCCCAATCGTCTTCGCTTTTCTGTGTGTAGGTTGCAGGTACGCGGCTGAAATTGAAGATCTGGAATCCTTGTGCAGAGACGAACAGATCCCCCTTCGTTTCGCGGATTTTTCGGAGGACCGTGGCGCCGGGCGCCATCGTCCCGACAACTTTTGCTCAAATTTGCAGGACAGCGCCGTATCGACATTTTACTGCTAATTCCAGGTCCGCAGCTTCATCCTATAACCCGAACTCAGTTTATAAGCGAATCTTTATCACTTTTTATGCATGCTTAGCTTAATTTCCTTAACAACATTCTTTACGAAAGAGGGTAGCCTTGCTTTCCTAACCCTTGAAATTCATTTAGCATCCAATCTTACATTGTGTGGGATTGGATCTTATGAGTTTCAACCCCTCTTTTGAATGTAAAGTCTCTCCCCTAAGTGAAAAACCATCGAATCCTAGCGAACCTCCCTTCTCTCTCCTCAAAGTCGGAAGAGGGGAAAACAACTAGGGTTCGATCGCGATTTTTCCGCTTTACAGTATAATACACCAATGATATCTCTATCTTGAATCTTCAAGCTACTCCCTCCAACCCCTCATTGTCAAAATGGAAGGTAATTAAACATACACATTGAAAGAATCTCTTCCATCCCCAAAGATTAGTGTACCATAAAATATTTTATAGACTAACAAAATTTTGAAAGTATAGGAAACTATATTTTATATTTGTAATATTGTTGATCATGATCGCCCATTGTAATGTCATCAAAACCTATACATTACATACATTAGTTATAAAATTAATTTATAAATGTAATTTTAAAAATTGTTAGAAAATAATTTCATAATTTTTTAGCATCTTCAATTTGCATAGCATCCATAACCTTTGTTTTCCACTATTTTGTTGATTATCTAAAGATGCAATGACATTTATATTTAGCAAATCAACAAAAATAAATTGCTAAGTTAAAGAGTACAATATGTAGTTAATATAAATAATATTAAAATTCAATTACCTAGAATGGTTTGTTGAAATGTTTGATTGGGGATAACATTGATAGTTGATGATGGTTGAGTTCCACATATTGTACCTACTAATTGTTTCATTAAGTGTTAAAAAGAGGTTAGAAATAAATACTTGAAAATATTACGATTAATAAATCAATAGAGTTAAAAGTTAGAGAATCACCATCTATAATTTGCATTTCATCTATTGTTGACTGGTTCATATCAATAGAGAAAGGCAATCGACCTCGTTGACTATTCTCTTGATTGTCCAAAACTACAATCACATATTTCTTACATATGAAATAAGAGGAAGAATTATATTACAATGAAAAACAGTAAAATAGATTATAATAGATGTACTCACTATGTTGTTTTCTAATAGTAGCCACTTCTTCTTGTATGACAATACTTGAACGATTTAAGACCCTTTTTTTCTTTTGTTTTATGTTTAAATATCTTTTAAGATATGTAATAAAATCAAGTTTTAATTTTTTTTAAAAATAATAATTTAAATAAAATAAATTTAAATTTTTTTAAAAAAATATTTAAAAAATAAAAAAATATAATATAAATAAAGTATATTAAAAATTATACTAAAAATTTAATTCAAGATTATTAAATAAAATATTAAATAAATTATATAAAAATATGAAATGGA